>NC_025994.2:1112529-1149867 GCF_000442705.2 Elaeis guineensis | reverse complement strand
GATCGTTGTAGAAATCCAGCTGCTAGAGCCGTCTGTTGTAGAAGCTCATCCGAAATCCATCCACTATGGAAGTTTGGACGAAGTCTGATTCTTGCAGAAGGCTGAAAGGAGGCCGCTTATTGTAAAGGCTTGATCGAAGATCGATTGTCATGGAAGCTAAGAGTAGTGACCTGATTGGTGGAGCCTATCTTGTTGTAGAAGCTCGTCTGAGATCCGTCCACTGTAGGAGCTCGACTGAAGTCTGCCTATAATAGAAGTTCGAAAAAAATTTATTTACAGTAGAAGCTCAGATGGAATTCGCTTACAGTAGATATCCGGAGTAGACCGCTCGTAGCAGGAGTTCAGAGTAGACTGCTCGTAGTAGGAGTTTGGTTACTGTAGAAATCTCATCATCAGAGAAGCTCGGATATTGACAAAATCCGGAAGAAGTTTGGAGTAGGGTCGTCCGTGACCAGAAGAAGTCTGGAAGGGATTCAGAGAATAGTTGATCACTGTAGAAGGTCGGCTGGTAGTGAATCCCAGAGAGCCTTTGGAGCGGCCGGTAGATGAATGGAGAAGCTCATTGTCGGAGAAGTCCGAAAGCTTGGACAGTCGAGGGGGTTCAGAGAGATGCCACACAGGGTCGAAAGCCAGAAAAGTCCTGGAAGGGTTGGTCTTTTACAAACCTCGATCGGGGGGTATTTTATACCCAACACCAGTCCCCCTCCTTTCGAGTTCAGGTTTCGAATGAAGGAAGTACAGAGAAATTCTCATGGTCAAAGTTGCCCTCCTCAATTTTCACACTCGATGGTTGCCAGATATTTTGGTGCTTGGCGCGCTGGTACCGAAGTCTTTTCAAATCAAAGCAATCCGAAAAGATTTTTTTGGAATTTTTTCTGGAGCATGGCTCTAGGTACGGTGCAATAATGATTTTATCAGCTGTCAGCCATTTTCAGTCGCCTGCCATGGTGAGTGGGACATGCGGCAAGCGTAGGTCAGACAGAGAAGATCCGCAATCATTATTGCGTTGGACCCCGGGGTTTATTTAAACACGTCCTCTTCCTTCAGGGGTTTCACTTTACCTGAGAGAATCCCTCGGTCCCCTCCTCTTCCCTGAGAGCTCCAGCCTCCTTTAGCATCCTTCTCGGCCTTAGGCATCCTCCGGGTCGACTTCCATCGTCCTTGCCGTCTTCCTGCACTCCTCGGGCCAACCTAGGTTAGTTTTGAAATTTCTTGCCATTTTTTTATTCTTTCTTCGTTCATTTAGCTTCCTCGAGAGCTTGTTTGCTGTTTTTTTTTATTTTTTTTTGAAATTTTTTATGACTTCCATTTGATCCAAAATATCTTTCGATATCTCCTCTTCTAGTGGTTCTAGAAGTTCATCAACCCCAGTTCCCCAAAGTACTTGTACTGTAGACGAACCCGTAGTTAGGACCAAACCTCGTCTGATCTTTACGCCGGATACCGTCCCTGCTCTTTGACTCTGGATGAACTCTCACTGATAAGGATTCAATATGGAGTTCCTCCGGAGTACAAGCTGGAGCTTCCCGGGCCAACTGACCGGGCTAGCGCCCCTCCTCCCAACCGCTTCTGTCTATACCAAGAGGCCTTCCGTGCCGGACTTCGGCTTCTACTTCCGCCTTTTGTCATCGCTCTCTTTTATTTTTTGAACATTTCTCTAGTCTCAGTAACGCCGAACTCCTTTAGGTTTTTGATAAGATTTCTTTCTCTTTATAGTTTAGCTGAAGTTCGGCTGACTCTTTCTTTGTTTAGGAATTTTTACACCTTCAAGCATCATCCCTCGGCAAAGGACTGGTCATACTTCTTCTCCTAGTTCGGTAGAAAGAAGTTGCTGAAAGGCACCCCCTCTTCTATCCACAACTGGAAGGAGAGGTCTTCTATGTCCGATGCCTGACTTTGGAGCTAGGATTACCCCCTTGGGGCTCTCTGAGGGATTCTGTCCGTCGGGCTTCTAGTCTGGAAAGGGATGACCTTGAAGCCTCCAAAAAGCTCGAGGCCTATCAAGCTCCCCTCCTTCTCTGAACTTCTGAAGGAACAACTCTTGTTCAACATCAGCCTGAGTCCTCTTAACCCTGCCGATACCTTTTTTTTTTTTGCTGCTTCCCCTTTCTCTTATTTTATCTTTGAGCCGTGTTGATCTTCTTTTATTACAGACGTGGATGCAAACATGGCTCGGAGGTTAGCCCAGAGTCTCAAGACCCACAAGAGAAAAGGTACCTCGACTTCGGGGTCGGTGAAGAAAGCCAGGACAGAAGGGATAAGCTCGACCACGCCAGCTCAGGAGGCCGTTGCCGTCGACGTCCCTTCCGATGTCGAACCCCAAGTCTCCCAAGCCCTTTCAAGGAGCCCTCCGATCGAGGATCCCGCTCCAGAGGCTCATCCCAAGGGGGCACCCGGGGCCGAAGGGAGGAGGAGAAAGAAGACCCTGGCCCAAAAGAGCTGCAGTCGCAAGCCTGTCGTCGAGGGGGCCAGCAGCTCCGAGGAAGACCTGGGGGAAAATCCCTTCAACAATAGGGATTTAATAAAGAGGCTGGTCGAAGGGTGCATTCTGCCCGAGGTCGTCCAGAGGATCATCCTTGCTGATCCCGAGCTGCGGGTCTGGGACTCTCTGGGATCTTTCCTCAAAGTAGGTTAATTCACTTTTTCCTCCTTGTTGCTTCTTTACTCAATTTACTCCTTAGCCTTTATATTGACTCTCCGACCTCTCTTGTAGATTGGGCACCAGCTTGTCGCCAACATCGAGGCGGTGAAGATCGCCAAGAGGGAGGCAGCTCGAGCGGAGGAAGGTCGCCTGGCTGAGGCCACCCGCCTCAAGGAGAAGATCACCGAGGTCATAAGTCTCCATGAGGTGCTGGAAAAGGAGGGACAAACCTCATCCGATCTGAGGACCACCTTGGAGGAGAGAAAGAAGGCTGAGGTCGAGGTCTTCGAACTGAAGGCACAGGTTTTCGAGTAGAAAGCGCGGATCCTGTCCTTGACCTCGGAGGCAGGGGCCCGAGCAGTGGAGGAGTTCAAGGCCTCCTCCGAGATGGAGGATCTACAGGTTCAGTTCGGCCAGGATGCCTTTATCAAGGGTTTCGAACTCTGCCAAGAGAAGGTGACCGGAAGGTTTTCCGAACTAGACCTCAGCTTCCTAGATGAGGCATCCAACGATGAAGCTGGACCATCCGAAGCTGCTATCGGTCCTCCTCCAGTCGGGACCTCGTCGACCGCTACAACCGCCACTGCCGATCTTCTGGGGACGCCAAGCCCCTTCACTTTTGCCCCAGAGGTCTGAAACCTCTAGTTTTGTATTTTTTCTTTGCGATGACTTTTCTTCACTCTCTTATACTTGAAAATTATTTAATCAATAAAATTGGATTCTTCTTTACAGAGGGCCTCCTTTTTTTCTTCTGTATTCTTTTCCTTCTCTTTTGTCTTCTTGTACTAATTTGAGTCATGGCACTTTTGTCTCCCAACGACAGTGCCCTGCCGAAGCTCTTCTCCTGCCACAGAAGATTCCTCTGAAGTCGATGATCCGAGACCTCCGGAGGGAAGTTCGTCAGTTGACGAAGAAATCCAAAAAGCTGGAAGATAAACTTCATCGACTGAGAAAGAGCTATTCGGAAGTCACTGCAGAGGCTGTTCGCTTTCAGGACCTCCACAGAAAGGATCTCATGGAATACACCCGGAGGAAGGCCGACTTCATGACGGAGTTTGAGGAACTCCAGAAACATGCTAGCGACCGATCTTGGACTCAAGCTTCCAAGATCAGCTCCCTTGAAGTCGAGCTGGCGGCCGCACGGGAGAAGATCGGTCAGTTGGAAGGGAGCTCGTCCTGGCTCACAATCCAATCTGACCGCGATCGAGACTGGTCGAAGAAGTTCTCCGACCTTCAAAAGTAGCTGCAGGATGCCGAGGCGAACTACAACGCCTATCGAGTCGGCTGGAGCGGGCAAGTAGAGGACTACCGAAGGAAGCTCCAGACGGTGACCGATGAAGTTGCCCGTCTTTAGAGGCAATTGTCTGAGAGAGTCCAGCTTGCCTCTGCACAAGGCTCCGACGAGCTTCGCTCCTTAAGGGAGACCATGGCAGAACTGTCTGTGGCCCTTGGGCGGGAGGAGGCCGAACTGCAACGGCTGAAGATTCAGCTGGTCCACGAGCAGCAGGCGGTCAAAGATGCCAAGGCAGAGTTTGAGGTCCTAAGAAAGAGGCTTCAGGAGTCGAAGGGCGAGAGCCGGTGGTTCCACCAGATATACTGGGATATGCTGTTGAGAAAGATAAAACTAGAGGAAGAAGTCGAAAACTTAAAGCAATCCCTAATAAGGACCGAAATCGAGAGCTCGAAGTCGGAAGAAGCTGGGCTTCCTTAGAGCCTCTTTTTTTTATCTTTCATCCTTCCATGTATTCTTTTTCTTTTCTTGTCGTTTCTCTTTTTGGCCTTCAAGGCTTTGTAATGTATACTTCACTAATGAAATGAAATGAAAATTTTCCATTACCTTATCCATTCTGGTATTGAGTTGTCATTTATCGAACTTCTTTTATCTTTTGTCTTGTTCGACGCCGTTGTTGTTTGAAGGTTTCCGATCGCCACCGTGTTGATTTGCCTTTTTTGTTCATGATCGTAGGTCTTTTCGAGGCCATTTGAGTTTGACGCTTCCTCCCGATGCTCGAGCTTGGAGACTCAAACTTTTCATTACTTTGAGGAAGTCGATTTTTTCTCAGCCTGTGTTGAGTTTTCTCTTAGTGACTGAGGATTTTTTGATAGGAGTATCCTTCCTCGTTGAGACGAGGTCTCTTAGATCTTTGATGTAGTTTGTTTTTCACTTGTCGCTGGTGTAGTTCGTCGCTTTCCCTTTTCATCTCCTCATTTTTTTTTGTGTTCGAGTGAGGGTTTTTTCTCTACTCTTAACGGGGTCGTGAGAGCGTAGAGGAGCCGTTGAGGAGGCTTTCCTCCTCGTTCAATTTTGATCGACTGGATCTTGGTTTGTGTCAGGATGAGGTTCTCCTCTTATTCTCGATAGTCAATTTCAGCTCATGTTAGGATGAGGTTCTCCTTCTGTTCCTAACAGGACTGTTGGGGCACGTAAGGGCCGTTGCGAGGGCCTCTCCCTCCATCCGATCTTTAAGTAATCGGGCCTTCGACTTTGCTCATGTTAGGATGAGGTTCTCCTCCTGTTCCTAACAGGACTGTGGAGGCACATAAGGGCCGTTGCGAGGGCCTCTCCCTCCATCCGATCTTTAAATAACCGGGCCTTCGACTTTGCTCATGTTAGGATGAGGTTCTCCTCCTGTTCTTAACAAGGCTGTGGGGGTACATAAGGGCCGTTGCGAGGGCCTCTCCTCCCATCCGATCTTTAAGTAACCAGACCTTCAACTTTGCTCATGTTAGGACGAGGTTCTCCTCCTGTTCCTAACAAGACTGTGGGGGCACATAAGGACCATTGCGAGGGCCTCTCCCTCCATCCGATCTTTAAGTAACCGAACCTTTGATTTTGCTCATGTTAGGAGAAAGTTCTTCTCCTGTTTCTAACAAGGCTGTGGGGGCACATAAGGGCCGTTACGAGGGCCTCTCCCCCCATTCGATCTTTAAGTAACCGGACCTTCGACTTTGCTCATGTTAGGATGAGGTTCTCCTCCTGTTCCTAATACGTTTAACTTCGATTGTATGAGGGAATTACTTCCTGTCGTTATAAGCTCATGCTAAAAGAAAAAATATACAAATATGAAACTTTTATTTAAGGCAAAGTTATTGGTAATAAATCCATAGATTTTTTGAATTCTATAGCCGTGGAAGGTCTACTCCCCGTCGGGGTCCTCCTGAGATGGAGTTGATAATCCCAATTGGAGGTCGATCTTTAGGCTGCTCCTCCCTCCTTGACGGCTCCGACTGCAGCAGGGCCCTAGGCCGATCTTCTCTACCTTCAGGTCGGCGTCGAATGAATCTGTCGAGCCGACCTCGTCTGATGAGCTCCTCGATCTCATCTCGAAGCTGAATACACTCCTCCGTGTCGTGGCCGTGGTCATGATGATAGAGGCAGAACTTGTTAGGATTGCGCTTCCTGGGGTGTGTGCGCATCATTTCCATCCTTGGGAGCTGCTCCCTAACCTCCATCAGTACTTGAGTTTTCGATGTGTTGAGAGGGACGTAGCTGTGAAATCTTCTTGGGAGAGAGCTCTGCCGAACTCTGTGGTTCGGGCTTCTCTGCCTACGAGCCCGGGGAGGAGTCTGGAAATGCTTGTGTCTGGAGGGAGTTCGAGAGCGTGGCCGAGCTTCACTCGGCCCTTTTTCAACTGCAGGCTTGCTGGAGTTTTTTGCCTGCCGCTCCTTCTCGGCCTCCTCGTCCTTCATCTTGAAGGCTTCTTCTGCTCGGACATATCCTTCGACCCGAGCCAGCAAATCAACAAAGTCTCTAGGATATTTTTTTTTCAAAGAAAACAGAAGATCGTTCTTTTGAAAACCGCCCTTCAGGGTGGCCATCGTGATCGATTGGTCCAAGTTTCGGACCTCCAATGCGGTGATGTTAAAATGGTTGACGTAAGCTCGGATGGATTCTCCCTCCTTCTGCTTGATGTTGATAAGGGACTCCAAACCTCTCCGGAGATGCCGGCTGCTAACAAAATGAGCCACAAACTGGTGGCTCATCTAATCAAAAGAAAAGATAGTACCCGACTTTAGCACCGAGTACCAGTTCCTTGCTTCTCCCTTCAAGGTAGATGGAAAAGCTCGACACAGGATGACGTCTGGCGCACCATGGAGCAGCATCATTATCCGGAAGGCCTCCAGGTGGTCAACCGAATCTGAGGTCCTATTGTAGCTTTCGAATTGGGGGAGCTTGAAGTTTGGTGGGATCAGTTCCTGCATGATCATTTGAGAGAAAGGAGGGTCAGTACAGATGTCCTCACCATAAGCAGGGGGAGAATGACGGAGCTCTTCGATCCGCCGGTTCATCTCCTGGAGCCTTTGATCCAGGCGGTCCTCTCGACTGCGAGTCTCAAGGGTCTTTTGGCAGAATGGAGGTAGGGATCCTCCGAGGGTGGAATCGTGATCAGACTGAGGGCTCTCTACCCTCGGATTCCCCTTTTCGGGGAAGACAGGGCGACTGGCCCAAGTGGCCCGCCCTATTGTCGGATTTTGAAACTCCGACGATGCTCTTTCCAACCGCACTGACGCCTACGGCTGTTGCTGCTGCTGCTGTATGGCCTGCACTGCTTCGGTGAGGCCTCTGACCTGCTGAACCAGCAGGTCGAACTACTCCATGCCGACCACCATTGCCGGAGGAGGAGGAGGCTAAAAAACTGGAGACAAGGTCGGATCTTGTGAAGCTCGCTGAGATCTGGCCGCGGAGGCTGCGGATCGCCTGGTGGATGCCTTTCGGGGAGGCATTAGGTGGAGATCTAGAAGAAGAAGGAGAAGATGATGTCAGGGAACATGACCGGAGACAGTCCCGTTGAGCACTCCTTTAAGAACAAGGGTACTGCGAAGACACAGCCCCTTCCTCTAGCGTCAATTCTGTTAGTGCAGAATTCCACCAAAACTGAAGTTGCTGGAGTTGAGATGACCGCGACCGTCGTCGGGACCTGCAAGGAAAGTCTAAACCAGAGTTGGGGGTGCTCCGACAAGACCCTCCGATGCTCAAGTCAGTACTCTGCTTCAACAGAAATGGAGTGCTTGAGTGAGAATTTTAGCAGAGTTTCGAGATAGAGTTTAGAGCTTAGAGAAGAACGTATCTGGGGGTCCCCTTTTATAGATGGAGAGCGTGACTGATTGACAGTGATGTCTGTAACCGCCTGGTAGTGGGCCATTCATGGCCGCACAGAGTTTATTGCGGAGAGTAGTGGCGTCAGGGGCCGTTCAGGGCCACATGGAGTTTGTTACGGAGAGTGGAGTGGTGTCCGTTGTCACAACTTGCCAGAGAGTGGTGAGCCCAGAGAGTGGAGTGGTTTTCGTTGTCGCGACTTGCCAGAAAGTGGTGGAGCCACGTGGAATCCGTTGCAGAGAGTGGAGTAGGGTAGTGGCCATTGTCGTGGCTTGCCAGAGA
Organism: Elaeis guineensis; assembly: GCF_000442705.2. Classification (NCBI taxonomy): domain Eukaryota; kingdom Viridiplantae; phylum Streptophyta; class Magnoliopsida; order Arecales; family Arecaceae; genus Elaeis; species Elaeis guineensis. The sequence goes on along the minus strand of NC_025994.2, from coordinate 1,141,846 downwards.
GTTCGGGCCTGTCAGCTGAAGCTCGACTAGAATTTTGATGGAGCGGAATGGCTCTCCATCTCTGCAATCTGGAAAAAGCTTGAATGTTTTCGAGGTTGCTGATGAGTCTACTGTTGTCGGATGCCTCGGGCGTTGATGCTATAGGCGGGAGTCATCTGCTGTAGAAGCTCGGATGGAGACTTCTATTGGTGAAGTCCGATAGGAGTCCGATAGCTAGGAAAGTCCATCTGGAATTTGCCTGATGTGGAAGCTCGTCTGAAGATTATCCATCGAAGAAGTTTGGTTTCATGAAGAATCTGGTGGAGGGTCGGCCGGCAGTGGACTTCGGATGGCGTTGGGAAGGTTCGGCAGACACCGGAGGTGATCGACCGTTGTAAAAATCCAGCTGCTGGAGCCCATCTGTTGTAGAAGCTCATCCGAAATCCATCCGCTATGAAAGTTCGGACGGAGTCCGATTCTTGCAGAAGGCTGAAAGGAGGCCGCTTATTGTAGAGGCTCGATCAAAGATCGGTTGTCATGGAAGCTCGGAGTAGTGACCTGGCTTGTGGAGCCTATCCCGTTGTAGAAGCTCGTCTGGGATCCATCCACTGTTGGAGCTCGGTTGAAGTCTGCCCGTAATAGAAGTTTGAAAGAAATTTATTTACAGTAGAAGCTCGGATGGAATTAGCTTACAATAGATATCCAGAGTAGACCGCTCGTAGCAGGAGTTCGGAGTAGACCGCTCGTAGTAGGAGTTCAGTTACTATAGAAATCTCGTCATCAGAGAAGCTCGGATATTGATGAAATTCGAAAGAAGTTCGGAGTAGGGTCATTCACGATCGAAAGAAGTCTGGAAGGGATTCGAAGAATAGTTGATCACTGTAGAAGGTCGGTTGGTAGTGAAGCCCAGAGAGCATTTGGAGTGGCCCGGTGGATGAATGGAGAAGCTCATTGTCGGAGAAGTCCGGAAGCTCAGACGGTCGAGGGGGTTCAGAGAGACGCCACACAGGGTCGGAAGCTGGAAAAGTCCTAGAAGGGTCGGTCTTTTACAAACTTTGGCCGGGGGGTATTTTATACCCAACAGGACTCTAAGGTTTAACCAATTAGATTTCTTTCAAACCCAATCTAATTAAATCCAAATATAACATGATGAACCTAATATAATTAGACTCCTATAATCTTAATTAACTCTGATCAAATCAACAAATTAATTGAGCTATAGACCCGATCAAATCAGGATCATTTCTCCCTTACCGATTAGGTCATTTCATAATCTAATCAGACTTGACCTGATTGAATCCAATTCAATCAAACTTGATCTAGACTTTAATATTCCATCAAATTGAGCTAATTAATAATTTAATTACTAATTAATCCTTCATTAATGATAGAGTTCAAGTCTAGTGGGACTCTTCTCTAGAGTCCTCGTCCGATGGGACTCTTCAGCAGAGTTCCCATCCACTGAGACTCTTCAAATTAGCCATATGATCGGAGAGAAATTTTTAATGTGTGTGATTTCATAGGTTCAAACCTAAGTTGATAGTACAAGAATTAATTTTTGTACTAATCGAAGTAACCATCTAGCAATGGTACCCGACGTAGGGATAGGCCGAATGTATACAAAGCAACACTCAAGAATCTATTTGGATATTGTTATCGTATAATTCATCTATTTGACTCTTGATGCTAGAATGACTTAGAATTTAACTGTCAACTCTTAATAGTACATCCACTATGTATCTCAACCTGATAAAATCTGTGACTCCTCACAAGGATTGCTTTGGCCGAGGTCTTACTAAATTGAAATATAGAGTATTCTCTCCAATCTGTTGGAGTGGTCAATTCCATCTTGACTCATGCACCAACTTTACAAGTACTTAACTATGTCCAAAAACTTTTCAATCCTGAATTAGAAATTCAGGTAGTCTGACATTAAAGCACAATGAGTTGCTTGCAAGTCACTATGGTGATCTCAGATCGGAGGGACACTTATACCCATATCCCTTCAGAGTGACTCTTGACAGCAAAGTGCTCCAAAGTTGGTCACGTTTCATGAAATATATTCCTACATTTCACCTGCATGCTATACCAACATCTCCATGCTCCTTGGTTAAGAGGACAACCAATTTATATGGCACACAACGACCTACACTTGATATGTCTATCGTCCTAGTAATAGTATATCATTTGGTCGCAAACTCATTTAAGGACTAAATGATAAATCCTTCTTTATCAATTTAAAATAGTCCTAAGAACTTTCATCATAACACAGAAGTTCGATATGGAAGATATACAAGCTTATGATGAAAATTGTTAAATAAATATTTTATTAATTAATTTATATATAATTACATCAAATAGCACAACCATCAATGGGCTGATGATTAACTTTGAGATATATTTTTTAATATTTTCTATATCGTTTGACTTTGTGTGTAACTCCATAAGTTCGAACACTAAGTCGGTAGTACAGGAATTTTTTTCTGTACTAATCAAAGTTACCATCTAGCAATGATTTTTGATGTCTGAATAGGTTGAATATTTATAAGACATTATTCAAGAACCTATGCATATGGTTACCGCATAATTCATCCCTTTGATCCTGAATGATCTAGAATGATCTAGGATTAAACTGTCAATCCTGAAAGAATCATCCACATTATATTCCACCCTTTCAAATCCATCACATGGATTATCTTGATCAATATTTTACTAAATTGAAATATAATGATGTATTAGCTCCAATAATTCGGAGGGATCAATCTCATCTTTATCCATGCACAGACTTCACAAGTACTTGACTGTGTCCAGTAGCTTTCCGTCACTGTATTAGAAATACAGATGATACGGCACCAAAGCACAGTTAGTTGCTTCTAAGTCACTATGGTGATCTCAGAACTGAGGGACACTTATATCCATACGCTTCATGAGCTGCTCTCGACAACAGAGCGTTCAATAGGTGAGTCACTTATTCAGTGATGATATACTCCTACATCTCATCTGTATGCCATACCAGTATCTCCACACTCCTTGATTAAGAAGACAACCAACCTATATGGCACACAACGATCTTTTTTTGATAAACATCATCATCTTTTAATGACGTATCATTTGATCACGAACATGTTTAAAAACTATTCGATAAATCTTTCTTTATCGATTTCATTGTAATTCTAAGGACTTCATCACAACACAAGAGTTCTGACAAGGAAGATGTAACTTTGTGATAAAAAAATATCAAAATAATTTTTATTCATTGATAAATAATTCATATACATATTACAAAATGAGCACAATCATTTAAATGATTAGTTTTAGGATATATTTCTTAATAACTCTCACTTGAACTCAAGCCAATCGGGGTAGTATCTTATACCCACCTACTTGTGATCATCGAACTCTTTGATCACAAGAGCTTTAGCGAAGGGATCAGCTATGTTCTCTTTTCCATCAATCTTCTGAAGCTCGATGTCACCTCGATCCACGATTTCACTACAAAGTGATAGCGATGCAAAATATGCTTGGTATGCTGGTGCAACTTTGGTTCTTTCACTTGAGCTCTGGCTCCAGTGCTGTCACAGTATAGCAGAACAGAGCCATCAACTGAAAGTGTTACTCCAAGCTCGGTGATAAACTTCCACAACCACATCACTTCTTTTACACCATCGAATGCTGCAATGTATTCTGCTTTACATATAAAATCTGTTAGATGTATGTCCGAGAAATCAATCTTACTGACACATTATAATAAGTATAGGGTATAATTTTGTACTTAATTCATTGATTTGATTAATAAATGAGCAAGTTTAATTTTCATTCAAGAGTGATGTGTCTTTGAATCATCCATAGAATTAATACTTCGAGTATATGATATAAGTTTATACTTAATTCATTGATTTGATTAATAAATGGGCAAGTTTAATTTTCATTCAAGAGTGATGTGCCTTTGAATCGTCCATAGAATTAATACTTCGATACATATTCTCACAAAGTATTGAGAGTTAGAGGTATGTATAATTAATTTCTAAATACTTTCGGTCATAGTATCATCATGAGGACAGTGATCGATCTGGATAGATTGATGCACAGATCATTTTCTTTGGAGTAGATGAGTTTCTGATCTATAGCATAGAGGCACAGAGTGATAAGTGTGGATAGTTGTTAGAGAACAACTAGTACTGAGCATGACCATATGAGAAATCACTTGAATTTTAATCAATCATCAGTGATCGTCTTAATGCTGTAGTTGTGTGAATGATCTTTTGATCTGCGATAGTATGACTACTCGTAGTAAGACTGCTGAAATTTAACTGACACATAAATATGATCTCATTGAGATCTTGTAGTGAATGTTAGTGATAGTTGGTCCACTGTAGGAGTAGAATGTGCATCTAGATAGAATCTATCGATCTTGATAGAGAGGAGTAGTCTTATGAGATTTTGGAGGTTAAGTCCTAGAGTCTGCGGTCACAGCAATGTGATTGATGGAAAAGAGTTTTCATGAGGATCACAATTGGACTCGAGCTAATCAAATCTATCATATAACTAATGATGAGGTTTGATGATTTATCCATAGCGTGCCATCTAGTCAGGACTCATGATAGAGGGACTGAATCACATATGAACTACACCTTGAGATTCTTTTTCAATTCTGTTGGATTGTCCCTACATACTACTAGGTATCACTAATGGATTGTGAGAGCTCACTAGGGTTGCTCAGAATCGACAATCTTTGATGAGTTAAATTGAAATTGTTCTGACCCATTGAAAATTTTTTTAATGATACTATGATAGAGTTCATTGTATATCTCACTACTAGATAGAATAGAATCTATGGAGTCATACAACAAAGAGATTAGATCTGAAATAAGTAATTAGGCTTATGAAGTTTCAATTGAGTTTAGAGAAATCCTATTGGGTTCAGGATAATCTTGCTAGCACATGGTTTCATCTAATTTTTTGTTTACACCTAAATTACTTATTTGATAAGATTAATTTGAGTTAATTATCTACTAATAACTTTAATAAATTAGATTCATTAGATTCTAATTGTTGGGTGCCTAGAATTTTGGATCATATGAATTAAGGATTCAAACCTTTAATCAATTTTCTTCATTATTTACATGGAACGCCACTTGATTTGATCAAGTTGGGCATACCCATCTTAAAGAGGGCATATGGGACCAGCATGGGGCATCCCTTAGGCTCCATGTGGCATATAAAAAAATGGATGCAAAGGCTTTAATAGTTGGTGCCTAATAGATCTCCTAAAGGGGGTCAAATATCTAAGACAACAAAGATTCCTAATGCATGTAGGACTTGTATTAAGGGGCTATTTGGTTTTGAATAGGATTCAAATATTTTACCTATTTAAAGGGGCCTTCTCTAAGGCTCTTAAGATCAAAATTTCAGCAACTTCCATGCCTCCCTAGAGCCCCCACACCTCTCCCTCTCTTCTCCCTTCTAGTTCCAATGCCCAAAGATTGGGCATCATCCATCTTCATGCCCAAGAGGAGCTTGAGTGTCCCCTCTTTCTTGCTGATTTTTAGACTTTGGTTGCTTCATAATTAAGAAAAAAAGAGCAAAAGAAGAAGAGAAGAAAAAGATCAAAAAAAGAATCAAAGAGTTGATTACGATCCAGGCTTCGTTAATATTCACAGGATAATTATTCTTGGAGAAGAAAGATTAGCACCAAAAAGGACTGTTCCAGACTGATCTTGAGTGGATACCCATAGAGGTCAGATCTTACATAGCTAAGGAAGAATCTACTCTCTTCTAGATCAAGATTTGAAGAAAAAAATTATGAAACAGGTCTGTGATTCGATCATATATTGAATTTCAATAAAAATTCAGCATGTGTTCAATTTCAGCATATGAAATAGATCCATATATTTTATATTTTATACATATATGATTTAGATTAAAAAAAAATTAATCTTCTATTTCACTGTATTATTTAAAAAAAAATTGAAACATTCATGCATGCCCCATCACGAAATACCAACAGTGGTATCAGAGCCACAGATTTCATATGCATGAAATTGACATACTTATTTTGAAAAAAATTTTAAAATCTATTTTTTTTATATATGAGATATATAGATGATTATTTTTAAATTTAAAATTTATTTAAATTTAATTTTTAGTTCATATATTCAATATGTGAAGGTATGCATAGATCTGAAATTTATTCTAGATCGATTTTTAGTTCATATTCTATGTGATATATAGATGCATGCATAAATCTAAAAATTAATTTAATTTGATTTATGATTTATATATGAGATGTATGATTATATATTTAGATTTAAAAATTAATTTTAATATGATTCATAATTTGTATATGAGATATATGATATCATATTATGATCTGAATTTTTGTTTAAATCTGAATTTTACATACATATATGAGATATATACTTGTATGTTAAATCTAAAATTAATTTTATAATTTCAAACTTAACTTTTATGTAAAAAATTTAGATCTAAAATTTAGTTTTAGAATCTAAAATTTGTGTTTGTGCATGAAGATTTTGATCATGAAAAAATTAAAAATTAGGTCATGTAATTAGATTGCATCAAAAGTTTTTTGATTTGAACATAATGAGTCTAATTCAATTAAGTAATTGATCAAACTAATTCAAATATTGATTAAAATTAGGCCAATTAACTTTAAAATCATGAAAGTGTTGTTGATCAAATCGATTAAATCCTATATGTAGAATTGATTAATCTAAGGACCTAATTCGACTCGATGGCTTGAGCTTGATTCACTTAAACTAACCTATTTGGATCAATTAACCCATTGGTGTCTAAGGCAAGTAATTGAAAGATGGTCATTTAATTGATTCTATTCGCTGATCTGATCAATTTATTGATTTTTAAAGAAAGCAATGGGAGGATCTTCATCGATCTCCACTTACTTGAGTAATTTGAAAGATTGAGTCTTGAATATGATTGCTTGACAGTTTGGTTTAGCCTATACCAATTAGATCGGTCATATGATGACTGATTAGATAAGACTAAACCTAAATCTCTTCATAAATATTAAGTCCATAGGTCTTTCATCATTGTAGATGTGCAGATTGATACTGATATTGATTGTTCTCAACTAGTTACAGTGGTTCAGTTGCACCAAGAATATGCAACCACTTTATTAGCAAAGAGTTACTCCAGAGTAAAGATGGGGTTGGGCCCAATAACTATTAGGTGAGGGTTTCAATGATGGCTTTACACCTGCTAGTGAATGATGGGTCAGATTTAACTAAAGAGTGTGGTTAATAACTATTAGGTGAGCCCACATAATGTAGAGACTAAGTGGCTGCAACATGCTTAGAGAAGCATCTGGACAAAGGATTGTCTACGCATCAGTGTGCATGTTATCAATAACTGTTAGGTGAGATACATGACATCGGTGGGACCACAGCATCCACTAGAAATTCAATTACCATATTAGAAGTTTTGTTTTCCACCTGAGGAGTAGAGGGATCTGAAAAAATGATGGAAGTAATTGTTTGCATCTTAAAATTTTTAGAGCAAATATAAATTTGAAAGTACAAAAATCTAGCTTGAATCTCTACTCTTGCGGTTAAATAATGTCAGCTTCAAACCCTCTAACCCGTATCTTTAAGTTTAATCATTTGATCGGAATAAATTATAAGTTTAAATAATCATTTGATCGAAATCTCAGGATTGTCTTGACTTCAAAAAAATTAGGCAATGTACTTGACCAGAAACCCCTAGTGTTACCAAACTATCCTACTGCTGAACAAAGAACAGCTTATGAAAAGTAGATGGATGAAGACAATCGGATTAAGTGCTATATGCTGGCTTCTATGTCAAACGAGTTACAGAGCCAACATGAGCATATGCTCACTGTCAGGGCTATGATCACTCACCGACAAGAGTTGTATGATGAGCAGAGCCGCACAACATATTTCGAAGTATCAAAGAGACTCTTTAATCTGAAGATGCATGAAGGGTAGTCAGTCCATGAGCTCTGTATGACAGTGATCAAGGATATTGAAGAACTTGAGAAGCTCGGGCTCGATATGCAAAAGAAATTATAGATGAATTTGATCTTTTAATCTCTTACGAGTTCATATAGTCAATTTATTATAAATTTTATATGAACAAACTTGATTACACCATATCCGAACTGATCATCATGTTGATCACTACTAAGGGAACCTTGAAGAGTTCAAGGGATACTGTTCTCGCTGTGGACCAGAATTCTTCATCCAAGAGAAAGTCTGGTTGGAAGAAGTCTGCAAAAAAGCAGAAGAAAGAGAGCAAGCCAAAGAAAGATATTTTAAAAAAGACTGAAGCAAAGGAAAAGTATTTTCACTGTGATGCTGATGGCCATTGGAGAAGGAATTATCTACTCTATCTGGAGAGCCTAAAGACCAAATAGGATAACAAACCTTCAGAAGGTATGTTAATAATTGAATCTAATCTTATAGTTTCTTCTACTTCTAGTTGGATATTGGACACTAGTTCGAGTGCTCATATATGTACTTCAATGCAGAGTCTAATAGAAAGTAAGAGATTGAAGAAAGGCAACATGATCTTTCGGATCAGCAATGAAGCAAAAGTTGCTACAAAAATCGTTGGCACTTATCCTCTTCAATTACTGTCTGGATTTAGATTAGATTTGAAAGACTGTTATTTTATTCTTATAGCTAGTCAGAATTTGATTTCCATATCTGCGCTAGCACAGGATGATTTTGATTTTAATTTCAATAAAGATTTTTATTCTATTTATTTATGAAATAAAATTGATTGCACATGATCTTTTAATTGACAGTCTTTATCACTTGCATATTGATGCAGATGTGAATTTGAATGAGCAAGTACTGAGTGCCATAGGTCAAAAATGATCCAGAGATGAAATTAATCAAAAGTACTTGTGGCATCATAGACTAGACCATATTGGAGATGACAAGATAAATAAACTAGAAAGGGATGGGATCCTTGGCTCTTTTGCTTCAGAGTAATATCCAGCTTGTGAATCTTACTTTTGAGAAAAAATGGTCAAGTTATCCTTTATGGGATATAGGGAAAGGGCCATCGAGTTACTTATCCTGGTATACATCGATGTGTGTAGGCTATTTGATGTGTAGATCAGGGATGATTATAACTACTTCATCATCTTTATCGATGATCTGTCATGATATGAATATGTGTATTTGATGAAACATAAGTCTGAAGTCTATGAAAAATTCAAAAAATTTATAAATAAAATAGAAAAATAAATAGGTAAATCCATTAAGGTTCTTCAATCTGATCAAAGAGGTGAATATCTTAGTCAAAAATTTTTTGGATATCTTAAGCACAACGACATAGTCTCTCAATGGATTCCTCCTGAAACACCTTAACTCAAAAGGATATCCGAAAGAAAGAACAGGACCCTATTAGATATGGTCAGATCCATGATGAGCTTCACTGATTTATCTTTATATCTTTGGGCACATGCCTTATTAACTGCTATTCACCTATTGAATAGGATTCTATCAAAATCTATTCCTACCACACCATATGAGATATGGCACGATAAAAAGTTGAGTCTAGATTATCTTAAGACTTAGAGATATCCGACTTATGTCAAGAGACAGATGGTTGATAAATTAGAAAATCCATCTGTAATAGCTCATTTTATAAGATATCCAAAAGAATCAATGGGATACTACTTCTACTTTTCACAAGATCATAATGTGATTATGAGTCAGAATGCCATATTTCTAAAAAAATAGTTTATCCAGGATGATGGCAGTGGGAGGTTAGTTTAGCTTGAAGAGAAGGTCTTTAAAGAGCAAAGAGTTATGGATCCTCAGAAACCCATTATTCATGAGCTAGTAGTTGATATTCCTCTACCACCTCATAGATCTAATAGGGTCTCCCGACCTCTTGAAAGGTATATTGGTATGCTTATGAAAGAAGTAAAGAAAATATTTCTTATGAGAGAAAAGGGTCATAATGATGATATTAATATTTTTGACGAGGTGATGTCTGACATCGATTTTGAGAAATAGTTAGATGCAATGAAGCCAAAGATTGACTTGATGCGCTCAAACTAAGTATGGACCTTAATGGATCCACCCGAGGGTATAGTATCCATAGGGTGTAAATAGATATACAAAAAGAAAATAGATGTCGATGGTAAGGTAGAGACCTATAAAACTAGGCTCATGGCAAAAGGTTATAGTCAGCGTGAAGGTATTGACTATCAGAAAATCTTCTCATCCGTAACTTTGTTGAAATCCATCCATACTCTGCTTGCTGTTGCAGCTTACTATGATTATAAAATTTGACAGATGGATGTGAAAACTGCTTTCTTGAATGAATATCTTGAGAAAGATATTTATATGAAATAGCCTTTAGATTTCACATCTGGTGATGGTGATCACCGAATCTACAAGCTGCAAAGGTCCACATATAGATTAAAGCAAGCTTTTCAAAGTTAGAATCTACATTTTGATGAAGCGATCAAATTATTTGATTTCATCAAGAATGAAAAAAAACCTTGTATATACAAGAGAGTCAGTGGGAGTGCAATAATATTTCATGTATTGTATGTGGATGATATTCTCCTCATTAAAAATAATATTTTCATACTAACCTTAATCAAAAGATGGTTGTCCAAGAAATTTGCTATGAAAGACCTAGAAAAAGCAACCTATATTCTTAGAATAAAGATCTATAGGGATAGATCTAAAAAGATGCTAGATCTGTCACAAAAGCTACAAATAGAAAAAGTGCTGAAGAGATTCAGTAAGAAAAACTCTAAAAGAGGACTCTTATCTCTTAGGCATGGTATAAGTTTTTTCAAGACGATGTGTCCGACCATATCTAAGAAAGTTCAGTGTATGAGTAGAATTTCTTATGCCTTGACCATAAAAAGTCTTATGTATGCCATACTGTATACTCGATCTGATATTGTCCTTACTGTGAGTATTATGAGTAGGTATCAGTTGATTCCAGATAAGGAACACTGGATAGCAATGAAGAATATCCTTAAGTACTTGAGAAGAACTAAAGATTTGTTCTTGATCTTTAGAGGAGGTTCTGAGTTACAAATCAAGGGGTATACTAATTCAAACTTCATGCCTGATCTTGATAATAGAAAGTCTACGTTAGGATATGTGTTTGCAGTCAGTTAGAAGAGTTTCAAATAACTCATCATAGCATATTCGATCACAGAAGCTGAATATGTCGCTACTTCAGATACTGTAAAGGAAGGCTTCTGGTTCAAAAAGTTCAACGTGAAGCTTAGGATAATGACATTGCATACCATACTACTTTATTACGATAATAATGGAGCCATAGCACTTGCTAAGAGCCAAAGTCTCATCAGAAATCAAAATATATTGAGCAGCAGTTTCATATCATACATGACTACCTTGAAAAGAAATATGTTGAGGTGCGAAGAGTAAACTCCATGGATAATAAGGCATATCTGCTAACAAAGTAATTGAGCCAGCTGAAGATGGAAGTCCATCTTGAGAAGCTGGGACTTAGATTAACGGCCAATTGGCTTTAGTCTAAACAAGAGATTATTAGATGTATGCCCTAGAAGTCAATCTGGCTGATACATTATAATGAGTCTAAGATACAATTTTGTACTTAATATATTTATTTGATCAATAAATTGACAAGTTTAATTTTCATTCAAAAATGATGTATCCTTGAATCGTCCATAGAATTAATACTTCGATATATATTCTCAAAGTGTTGAGAAAAGCATGTATAATTAATTTTTAAATACTCTCGATCATAGTATCATCATGAAGATGGTGATCGATTTAGATAGACCAACACACAGATTGCTTCCTTCGAGGTAGATAAGTCTCTAATTTATAATGTAGAGACACTGAGTGATGAGTGCGTGTAGTTATTAGAGAATAACTAGTACTGAACGTGATCATACAAGAAATCACTTGGATTTTTAATCAATCATCAGTAATCATCTCGATACTATAGTTGTGTGAATAGTTTTTTGACCTACGATGGCACGACTACTCACAATGAGACTGCTAGAATTTGACTGACACATAAACATGACCTCATTGAGTCTTGTAATGGATATTGGCGATAGTTGATCCACTATAGGAGTAGAGTATGCATCTAGATGGAATCTATCGATCTTGATAGGGAGGAGCAGTTCTATGAGATTTTAAATACTAAGTCCGAGAGTCTGTGGCCACAGCAATGTAATTGATGAAAAAGAGTTTTCATGAGAATCATAATTGAACTTGAGCTAATCAAATCTATAATATGACTGATAATTAGGTTTGATGATTTATCCATGATCTGCCACTTAGTCGAAACTCACGATAGAGGGACTGAATCACAAATGAACTATACCTTGAGGTTCTTTTTTGGTTCTACTGAGTTGCCACTACATACTGCTATATGTCACTGATGGATTGTGAGAGCTCACTAGGATTGCTCAAGATCAATAATTCTTGATGAGTTAGAGTAAAATTATGCTGATCTATTGAAAAAAATTTTAATGATACTATGATAGAGTTCATTGTATATCTCACTATCTGATAGAATTGAACCTATGGAGTCACACAATAAAGAAATTAGATCTGAAATAAGTAATTGGACTTGTGAAGTCTCAATTGGATTTAGAGAAATCCTATTGGGTTCAGGATAACTTTACTAGCATATAGTTAAACTCAATTTTTTTTTTACACTTAAATTACTTATTTAATAAGATTAATTTGATTTAATTATCTGCTAATAATTTTAATGAATTAGATTCATTGGACTTCAATTATTGGATGCCTAGCATTTTGGATCATATGAATTAAGGGTTCAAACCTTTAATCAATTTCCTTGATTATTTGCATGGAGCGCCACTTGATTTGATCAAGTTGGGCGTATCCATCTTAAAGAGGGCATGTGGGACCAGCATGGGGCATCCCCTAGGCTCCATGTGGCATGTGAAAAAGTAGGTGCAAAGGCTCCAATAGTTGGTGCCTAATAGATCTCCTATAGGGGATCAAATATCTAAGGCAACAAGGATTCGTAAAGTAAGTAAGACTTGTATTAAGGGGCTATTTGATTTTGAATAGAATTCAAAGCTTTTATCTATCTAAAGGAGCCTTCTCTAAAGCTCTTAAGATCAGAATTCTAGCAACTCCCATGCCTCCTTAGAGCCCCCACGCCTCTCGCTCTCTTCTCCCTTTTAGTTCCAACGCCCAAAGGTTGGGCGTCCTCCATCTTCACACCCAAGAGGAGCTTGGGCATCCCTTCTTCTTCGCTGATTTTTTGACCTTGATTACTTCATAATTAAGAGAAGAAGAGCAAGAGAAGAAGAGAAAAAAAAGATCAAGAAAATGATCAAAGAGTTGATCGCGATCCAGGCTTCATTTAGATTCATAGGGTGATTATTTTTGGAGAAGAAAGATCAACACCAAAGATGACTATTCTAGACTGATCCTGAGTGAATACCTATAGAAACCAAGTACTTGCATGACTAAGAAAGAATCTACTCACTTTCAGATCCAGATTTGAAGAAAGAAATTATGAAATCGATATGTGATTCGATCACATATTGAATTTTAGCAAAAAATTAGCATATGTTCAATTTCAGCATATGAAGTAGATCTGTGTGTTCTATATTTTATGCATGTATGATTTAAATTAAAAAAAAATAATCTTCTATTCTATTATATTATTTAGAAAAAAAAAATAAAACACTCATGCATATCCCTTCACGAAATACCACCAGTGGTATCAGAGCTACGGATTTTATATGCATGAAATTGATATATATATTTTGAAAAGAATTTCAAAATTTAATTTTTTCTAATACATGAGATGTATGGATATTTATTTTTAAATATAAAATTTATTTAAATTTAATTTTTTATTTATATATTCAATATATGGAGGTATGCATGGATCTGAATTTATTCTAGATTAATTTCTAGTTTATGTTCTATGTGATATATAGATGCATGCATAAATCTAAAAATTAATTTAATCTGATTTATAATTCATATATAAGATGTATGATTATATATTTAGATTTAAAAATTAGTTTTAATATGATTCATGATTTATATGTGAGATATATGATATCATGTTATGATCTGAATTTTTATTTAAATCTAAATTTTACATATATATATGAGATATATATACTTGTATATTAAATCTAAAATTAGTTTCATGATTTAAAACTTAACTTTTATGCAAAGAATTTAGATCTAAAATTTAGTTTTCGAATCTAAAATTTGTGTTCGTGCATGAGGGTTTTGATCGAGAAAAAAATCAAAAATTAGGTTATGTAATTAGATTGCATCAAAGATTTTTTTTATTTGAATATAATGGATCTAATTTGATTAAGCAATTGATCAAATTGAGTCAAGTGTTGATTAGGATTAGATCAATTAAGTTTAAAATCATGTAATTGTTATTGATCAAATCGATTAAATCACATATGTAGAATCGATTAACCTAAAGATCTAATTCGACTCGATGGCTTGAGCCTGATTCACTTAAACTAACTTATTTGGATAAATTAACCTATTGGTGTCTAAGATAAGTAATTGAGATATGATTATTTAATTGATTTCATTCACTGACCTAGCTATTTTTTTCGTATCTAAGAAAAGCAACGGGGGGACCCCATCGATCTTCACTTGATCAATTTGAAAGATTGAGTCTTGAATATGGTTGCTTGACGGTTTGGTTTAGTCCATACCAATTAAATTGATCATATGATGATTGATTAGATGAGACCTAAACCTAAACCTTTCCATAAATATTAAATCTATAGGTCTTCCACCATTGTAGATGTACAGGTGTAGTACTGGTGTTGATTGTTCTCAGCTAGTCACAATGGTTTAGTTACACTAGGAATACGCAACCATTCTATTCACAAAGAGTTGCTCCAGAGTAAAGATGGAGTTGGACCCAATAACTGTTAGGTGAGGGTTCCAATAATGCTTTGCACCTGCTAGTGAATGTTGGGTCGGATTTAGCTAAAGAGTGTGATCAATAACTGTTAAGTGAGCCTACATAACTTAGCATCTAGACAAAGGATTGTCTGCACATCAGTGTGCATGTTCTCAATAATTTTTAGGTGAGGTACATGGTATCGGTGTGACCGTAGCACCCACTAAAAATTTAATTATCGCATTAGGATTTTTGTTTTCTGTTGGGTATAAAATACCCCCCAGCCGAAGTTCATAACAGGAGTGACCCTCCGAGGATCCAACTGACTTCCGACCTTCGATGATGTCTCTTCAAACCTCCCAGGCGGCTGAGACTCTGCAACACTCCCAAGTTTTACTGACGGATAAGCCCCTACCAGCGTCGACCGGATTCTTCATGACGGACGGACTCCACCCAAATTTCCACGATGATCGACCATCTTCTAGACTTCGCCCCGACTCCTACGGGAAACGGACCTCGTCCCCAACTCCGGCTGTAGGAAGACTTCGCCCGGACTCCTACGGGAGCCGGACCTCATCCCCGACCCCGACTGCAGACAGACTTTGTCCGGACTCCTACGGGAGCCGGACTCCACCCACGACTTCAATTACAGGTAGACTTCGTCCAGACTCCTACGGGAGCCGAACTTCGCCCCCAACTCCAATTGCAGGTAGACTTCGTCCGGACTCCTACGGGAGCCGAACTTCGCCCCTAACTCCAATTGCAGGTAGACTACGCCCGGACTCCTACGGGAGCCGGACCTCGTCCCAACTCTGGCTGCAGGAAGGCCTCGTTCGGACTCCTACGGGAGCCAGACCTCATCCCCGACTCTGGCTGCAGGCAGACCTCATCCGGACTCCTACGAGAGTCAGACTCTGCCCATGACTTCACCTGCAGGCAGACTTCGTCCGGACTCCTACGGGAGCCAGACTCCACCCACGACTTCAATCACAGGTAGACTTCGTCCGGACTCCTAAGGGAGCCAGACTCCGCCCACGACTTTAATAACAGGTAGACTTCGTCCGGACTCCTACGGGAGCCAGACTCCGCCCACGACTTCAATCACAGGTAGACTTCGTCCGGACTCCTATGGGAGCCGGACTCCGCCCACGACATCAATCATAGGTAGGCTTCGTCCGGACTCCTACGGGAGCCGGACTTCGCCCCCCGACTTCAATTACAGGTAGACTTCATCCGGACTCCTACGGGAGCCGGACTTCGCCCCCAACTCCAATTGCAGGTAGACTTCGCCCGGACTCCTACAGGAGCCGGACCTCGTCCCCAACTCCGGCTGCAGGAAGACTTCGCCCGGACTCCTATGGGAGCCGGACCTCGTCCCCGACCCTGGCTACAGGCAGACTTCGTCCGGATTCCTACGGGAGCCGGACTTCGCCCATGACTTCAATTACAGGTAGACTTCATCCGGACTCCTACGGGAGCCGGACTTCGCCCCCAACTCCAATTGCAGGTAGACTTCATCCGGACTCCTACGGGAGCCGGACTTCGCCCCCAACTCCAATTGCAGGTAGACTACGCCCGGACTCCTACGGGAGCCGGACCTCATCCCCGACTCCGGCTGCAGGAATGCCTAGTACGGACCCCTACTGGAGCCGGACCTCATCCCCGACCCCGGCTGCAGGCAGACTTCGTCCGGACTCCTACGGGAGCCGGACTCCGCCCATGACTTCAATTATAGGTAGACTTCGTCCAGACTCCTACGGGAGTCAGACTTCACCCCCAACTCCAATTGTAGGTAGACTTCGTCCGGACTCCTACGGGAGCCGGACTTCGCCTCCAACTCCAATTGCAGGTAGACTTCGCCCGGACTCCTACGGGAGTCGGATCTCGTCCCTAACTCCAGTTGCAGGAAGACTTCGCCCGAACTCCTACGGGAGCCGGACCTCGTCCCCGACCCCGGCCGCAGGCAGACTTCGTCTGGACTCCTACGGGATCCGGACTTCGCCCCTAACTCCAATTGCAGGTAGACTTTGTTTGGACTCCTACGGGGGTCGAACTTCATCCCCAACTTCAATTGCAGGTAGACTACGCCCGGACTCCTACGGGAGCCGGACCTCATCCCCAACTCTGGCTGCAGGAAGGCCTCGTCCGGACTCTTATGGGAGCCAGACCTCATCCCCGACTCCAGCTGCAGGCAGACCTCATCCCAACTCCTACGAGAGCCAAACTCCGCCCACGACTTCACCTGTAGGCAGACTTCGTTCGGACTCCTACGGGAGCCAGACTCCGCCCATGACTTCAATCACAGGTAGACTTCGTCCGGACTCCTACGGGAGCCAGACTCCGCCCACGACTTCAATCACAGGTAGGCTTCGTCCGGACTCCTACGGGAGCCAGACTTCGCCCACGACTTCACCTGCAGGCAGACTTCGTTCGGACTCCTACGGGAGCCAGACTCCGCCCATGACTTCAATCACAGGTAGGCTTCGTCCGGACTCCTACGAGAGCCAGACTTCGCCCCCCGACTTCAATTGCAGGTAGACTTCGTCCGGACTCCTACGGGAGCCAGACTTCATCCCCGACTTCGACTGCAGGAAGACTTCATCCGGACTCCTACAGGAGTCAGACTTCGAGCTCCTGTTGCAAGCAACCCACTCTGAGTTACCGCTGCAAACGAACTACTTCAAGTTCCTACCATAAGTGGCCTTTGTCGAGACTCCTCGACAAATGATCCCCGTTCAGGCTTCTATGGAGATCGGACTCCAACCAAATTTTGGCTGACGGGCCTGAACCCCTGGAAGGCCGCAATAACGGCCACGACTCTGTTCCACTTTCTGCGACAGATTTTGTGCGGCTCCATCACTCCCTGGCAGGCTGCAGTAACGGCCACGACTCTGCTCCACTTCCTGTGACGGATTCTGCACGGCTCCATCACTCCCTGGCAGACCACAATAATGGCCACGATCCTGCTCCACTTCTTGCGACAGATACCGCGCGGATCCTCCATCCTCTGGCATGTCGCGACAATGGACGTCGCTCCACCCCCCGCAACAGACTCCACGTGGCATGTCTCGGTGATAACCACGATTCCACTCCACTACTCTTCACAACAAACTCCTCCTGACCACGGGCAGCCCACTGCCAGACGGTTACAAATATCGCTATCAGTCTGTTGTCCCCTCCACCTATAAAAGGGGGACCCCAGATACGTTATTCTCTAAGCTCTCATTTTCTTACCTAAAAACTCTGCTAAAATTTCTGTTCGAGCACTCCATTCTTGTTGAGGCAGAGAACTGACTTGAGCGTCGGAGGGTCTTGCCGGAGCAACCCCACCTCCGGTTTAGACTTCTTTTGCAGGTCCCGGTGGCGACCGCGACTCCCTCGACTCCAGCTTCTCCGACGCAGGTGGATTTTTGCACCAACAGGATTGGCGCTAGAGGAAGGGCTGTGTCTTCGCAGTACCCTTGTTCTTAAAGGAGCGCTCAACGGGACCGCCTCCGGTCATCTTTTCTGACATCCACTCCTCCTTCCCCCACTAGGTCTTTGCCCGATGCCTCCCCGCAAAGCATCCACGCGATGATCCACAGCCTCCACGGCCAGATCTCAGGCTCCGACCTCACCTCCAGTTTCCCAGCCTCCTCCTCCTCCTTCGGCAATGGTGGTTGGCACGGAGCAATTCGACCTACTGGTGCAGCAGGTCAGAGGCATCACTGAAGCTGTGCAGGCCATGCAACAGCAGCAGCAGCCGCAGGCATCAGTGCGACTGGAAAGAGCATCACCGAAATCCCAAAATCCGGTGGTGGGACGGGCCACTTGGGCCAGCCACCCCGTCTTTCCTGAAAAGACGAATCCAAGGGTGGAGAGCCCTCCATCAGACCACGATTCCACCCCTGGAAGATCTCTACCTCCATTCTACCAGAAGACCCTCGAGACCCACAGTTGAGAGAATTTCCTAGACCGGAGGCTCCAGGAGATGAATAGGCGGATCGAAGAGCTCCACCACGCTCCCTCTGCTTATGGTGAGGACATTTGTACTGACCCTCCCTTTTTTCAAATGATCATGCAGGAACCGATCCTGTCGAACTTCAAACTCCCTCAATTCGAAAGCTACGACGGGACTTCAGACCCGATTGACCACCTGGAGGCCTTCCGGACAATGATGCTACTTCATGGCGCATCCGACGTCATTCTATGCCGAGCCTTCCCATCCACCTTGAAGGGAGCGGTGAGAAACTGGTACTTGGCGCTGAAGCCGGGTACCATCTTTTTCTTTGATCAGATGAGCCATCAATTTGTGGCCCATTTTGTCAGCAGCCAGCATCTTCGGAAGGGCTCGGAGTCCCTCATCAACATCAAGCAGAGGGAGGGGGAGTCCATTCAGGCCTACATCAACCGTTTCAATGTCGCCGCGCTGGAGGTCCGAAACTTGGACCAGTCGGTAGCGATGGCCGCTTTGAAGGGCGGCCTTCAAAAGAACGACCTTTTGTTCTCTCTGGAGAAGAAGTACCTCAGAAATTTTGCTGACCTGTTGGCTCAGGCCGAAGGGTATGCCCAAGTGGAAGAAGCCTTTAAAATGAAGGATGAGGAGACCGTGAGAGAGCAGCAGACGGGAGACTCGAGTAAGCCCGCAGTCGAAAAAGGGTCGAGAGAAGCTCAGCCATGTTCTCGAACTCCTCCCAGGCACAAGCGTGTCCAGACTCCTCTCCGGGTATGCAGGCAGGGAAGCCCGAATCATCGGGCTCGGCGGGGTTCTCCCCCAGAAAGATTCTGCAACTATGCCTCCCTCAACGTGTCGAAAACTCAGGTACTGATGGAGGTCAGAGAGCAGCTCCCTAGGCCAGAGAGGATGCGCACGCACCCCAGAAAGCGCAATCCTAACAAGTTCTACCTCTACCATCGCGACCACGGCCACGACACGGAGGAATGCATCCAGCTCCGACACGAGATTGAGGAGCTCATCCGATGAGGTTGGCTCGACAGATTCATTCGACGCCGGCCTGAGGGTAGAGAAGATCGGCCAAGGGCCCTGCCGCAACCTGAGCCACCAAGGAGGGAAGAGCAGCCCGAAGATCGGCCTCCAATCGGGATCATCAACTCCATCTCTGGAGGACCTCGACAGGGAGCAGACCTTCCACAGTGCTAGGATTTAAAAACTTGCAAATGTATAACGAACGACTCTATTTTAAATCAAGATTCCTTTCAGATCTACACATCTTTTCCTTTTTGGCACGGACTTGTAACGACAGGGGATGACCCCTTCGGACAACAAAAACAAACCCTAATGTGGGCAAAGTCAAAAGCCCGGTTACCCTTAGACCGGATGGGGGGAGAGGCCAAACAACGCCCATATGCGCCCCCACAGCCATGTTAGGGACAAGAGGAGAACCTCGCCCTAACATAAGCAAAGTCGAAAGCCCGGTTCTCCTTAGACCGGATGGGGGGAGAGGCCCTGCAATACCCACATGTGCCCCCACAGCCATGTTAGGGACAGGAGGAAAACCTCTCCCTAACATGAGCAAAGTCGAAGGCCCGGTTCCTCTTAGACCAGATGGGGAGAGAGGCCAAACAGCGCCCACATGCGCCCCCACAGCCATGTTAGGGACAGGAGGAGAACCTCGCCCTAACATGAGCAAATTCGAAGGCTCGGTTCTCCTTAGATCGGATGGGGGGAGAGGCCCTGCAACGCCCACATGTGCCCCCACAGCCATGTTAGGGACAGGAGGAGAACCTCATCCTAACATGAGCAAAGTCGAAGACCTGGTTACACTCAGATCGGGTGGGAGGAGAGGCCATACAGCACCCATATGTGCCCCCACAGCCCCGTTAGGAATAGAAGGAGAACCTCATCCTAACCTGAGCTGAAACCGACCACATCAGAAATAGGAGAAGAACCTCATCGCGACGCCGACTAAGGTCCGACCGTTCGAGATCCGGCAAGAAAAAGAAAACTTTCGCGATGACCCCTCTACGCCACCGCGACCTCCTATCCCAACGAAAAATAGAGGCCGAACTACATTAAAAGCACAAAAGGACCTCATCTCTATGAAGAGGGAGGAAGAGAAAGTAAGATCTACGGTCGCAAACGAAAGGCAAACTGACACGGCGATAACCAGGAACCTCCAAGCGGCATCGATGCTGAATCAGAAACTCGACAATGATGACCTAATGCACAGATGAACAAGGAATCCTCGAACAACATCGACATCATGCGAGACAAAAATGAAAGAAGTCCGACACACGACAGTTCAACACGACATACGGGTAAGATAGCAAAGACCTTTTCATTTCATTAGCAAAACATGCATTACAGAGCCGGGAAGCCCGAAGAAAAAAAAAACAAAAATAACAACGACAGCGACAACGGCGATGACAAACAGACAAGCGACAAAAGAAGATACTTAGAGGAACAAAGGATGAAAAAAGCCCTAAGGGGGCCCGGCTTCCCCCGACCTCGAACTTTCGGCTTTTACCCTCGTCAGAGAGCACCTTAAACCTTCGACTATTGCTTCCAATTCTCTCTCTATCATTAGTATCTCCATGTATCTTCGGTGAAGTCGCTGGCTTTCGTTCTCCATCTCTCGACGCCTTTTTCTCAGGACCTCAGATTTTGCCTCCGCATCCTTGACGGTCTGCTGCTCGCATACCAGCTGGATCTTCAATTGCTGCAGCTCGGCCTTCCCCTCCCCAAGGGCGACAGATAGCTCTTCTACGATTCTTCTCAGGGATTGGAGTTCGCTGGAATCCGAAGCGGGAGCAAGCTGAGCCCCTCCAGCTAGCTGCCTCTGAAGGCGGGCAACCTCATCGGTCGCCATCCTAAGCTTCCCCCTGTATTCGTCCACCTACCTACACCAGCCAGCCCGGTACGCGTCATAGCTCACCTCGGCATTTCGGAGCTGCTGCTGAAGGTTGGAGACCTTCTTCGACCATTCCCAGTCGCTGTCGGCCCAAGTAGGAAGCCGGGATGAGCTTCCTTCCAGCTGGCTAATCCTCTCCCATGCAGCCGACAGCTCCACTCTGAGAGAACTGATCTTGGCAGCTTGAGCCCAGGATCGGTCGCTGGCGCATTTTTTGTGTTCCTTGAGCTCCTTCTCGAAGTCCGCTTTCCTCCGACTGTACTCCATATGTTGGAAAATGTATCCCAAAAAGCCAATCGTCAAGCTGTTGACGGTTGAGCAACCAAGTATTGTAATTGATTTGTTAATAAATAAAATATATTTGGCATCTTCATCATAAGCTTTCATCTTCTAATGAACTCCGTTGTTATGATGAAGTCTTTAGGACTATTTAAGTTCGATAAAGAGAGGATTTATCGATTAGTCCTTAAAACTGTTCACGACCAAATGATAGGCTGTTAATAAGGACGACAGCTTCTATCGAGCATAGGTCGCTGTAGACCATATGGGTTGGTTGTCCTCTTAACCAAAGAGTGTGGAGACACTGGTATGGCATACAGGTGAGATATAAGGGTACATCATCACTGAACGTGACCAACTCCAGAGCATTCTGCTGTCGAGAATGTCTCTGATGGGATATAGGTATAAGTATCCCTTAGACTTGAGATCGCCTCAGTGACTTGCAAGCAACTCACTGTGCTTTGGTACTGGACTAACTGAATTTCTAATTCAGAGATGGAAGGCTTCTGGGCACAGTCAAGTACTTGCGAAGTCAGAGTGTGATCGAGATGGGATTGACCACTCCAAGAGTTGGAGAAGAATGAGTCGCTGTATTTCAATTTAGCAAAACTTTGGCCAGGGTAATCCATCAGATGGATTTGATATTTTGAAATACAATGTGGACAACCTGATCAGAGTTGACAGTTGAACTCTGGGGTGTCCTATGATCATTTTGGTCAAGGGGATGAATTATATGAAAACTATATCCGCATGGGTTCTAAGGATGTTGTTCTACACATTCGATCTATCCGGTCGTCGGGTATCATTGCTAGATGGTCACTTTGATTGGTACAGATATTTATTTCTGTGCCACCAGCCTAGGTTCGAACCTATGAGGTCACACATATTAGAGTTCATGATTCGATCGGATGGTTGATCAACGATTAAGAATCGTTCTAGGGTTAAATGATCAATACGATTGACATTTAACCCAGTGCAAGTGTTGCAGGAGGATCGATTAGCAATTCGATTGCTAATTGACTTAATTTGATTAAGCCAATGGACTGAGATTAAGTTTAATTAAATATGATTTAATTAGATTTAGTTTGGGCTTGATTGGATCAAGTCCAATTGGTTTATTGGATAAGCCAAGTGCAAGGAAAAACTAGTCCTAGTTCAACTAGGACTTGGGTCAATCTAATTTCTAATTTGATTAAAAAATTAAATCAGATTTAAATCTAATTTAATCTGATTAAATTAGGTTCTTAATTAGGTTAAGAACTATTTTAATTGGGTTGATCTAATTTTGATTTGATTTGGTTTGAGAAATCAAATTAGAACAAGTCATAAGACAGAATCCTAGTAAGACTAGGATTCCACCTTGCGCCACATAAGCCTTCTCCACGCCCTCTCTCTTATTCAACGCCAATCTCCACTTATTTTGTGCGACAAAAGCCCTCTCCCAGATCTCTCCCACATTCACAAAAGGTCTCCTCTCTTCTTTCTTACATGGAAAGTGGTTTGGATCAAATCTAAAAGGAATAAGTTTGGATTTCGAATTCTATGAAATAGAGTTTTAGAAATCCAAATCTCTTTCAATTTTGCACCGAATTTATCCAAATTTTTTTTAGAATTTTTGTGACTTTTAGGGTATACATTGTGCACCCTTTTTTGATAATCCATGTATGAAAATATGAAGGAGGTGCTCAAGAGTTGGGCGTCCCTTAACTTACCATGTTTGGATAAGTCTTGACTAGGTATTTGACCTAGACAAGGACTCTATCATATCTCTCTATATAAGATGAGCTTCTTTGTAAAATTTTATAGAAAGATAGAGATTTGAGAGATCTTTGTGCCATCCAAAAATCAGAGAGAAAGACCTTTGGGTCGTGGAGATATAAAAGATACAAGTTAGGATGTCTAGAGAGAAAAATGTGAAGAAGAAGAGGGTCTTCTTCTAGGTTTTTTGTTTTCATATCTTTTCTCCCTCCATCTTGAGTTTCCTGAGAGTGTCTCAGATCTGAAACTCCTCCTTTTACTTTCCATCTTTGGAAGAGTCCAAATCAAGAAGAAGGAGGCACCGATCAACCATCAAAGAAGGATCAGCGCAGTACTAGCATACTGTGCTGATTTCCTGAAACAGGACTTCTGATCGAGATTCGTGGACTCGTGTGGATGACTCCTAGAGGTCGGATGCATGTGCAGCTTGCAACATCATCCTTAAGCCCGGATCAGCGAGGTTAGAGCGTCTAACTTGCAAGGTAATAGATCTGATCTATTGTTTAATACATACATTAGATGAGTATAGAAACATGTTGATATGATCAACATGTAGTTTATGCTATATTTATATATTTTAATTTTTGATTTAATGCTATGTAATAATCATGTAATAGGATCTTAGATCTAGGGATTCTCTGATTTTAGAAAATAAATTTTGATTTATTTTAGTCTTCCGCTGTATGATCTTGAAAAAGTTTCAAGATCTAACCCTGAAACTCTAGATCTGGTTCCAACACCATGATCCCCTTCACATGGAGGTTCCGAAAGTGGGTGGCCTCCACGGTGGCTTCAGAGTGGCTCTCCCTCAACCTGCGAAGTTCGCCATCCCTCTTCTTCGACCTCTTTGTCAAATGTTGAACTTTCTTCTTCAGACGTTGGATCATGGACTTCAGCGAAATTTCCTGTGGCAGGGGAAGCACTTCGACAGGACACTGCCATCGGGAGGCAAAAGCGTCAAGGCGCATCCCATTGCAAAAAAAAAAAAAAGAGAGGGGGAGTAGAGTGGAGAAGCCCTCCAAAAGGAGAAACCCGATTTTATTGATCGAATGTTTCTTAAAAATAAGAGGAAAAAAAAAATTTCAATAAAAGAAAAATATAAAGTCAGAGGTCTCAGACCTCTGAAGTAGGGGCTGGGGAGCTCGGTGTCCCCGGAAGAGGAGCTGCGGTGGCGGTAGCAGTGGGAGAGGGACCGGCTTCATCTTCAGACGTCTTGCCCAAGAAGCTGAGGTCGAGCTCGAAAAATCTCTGAACCACCTTCTCTTGGCAGAGCTCGAATCTTTTAATGAAGGCCTCTTGGCCGAACTTGATGTTCAGGTCCCTCATCTCCGCAGAGGCCTTAAACTCCTCCACCGCCAGAACCCTGGCCTCCGAGACTAGGACCAGGATCTGTTCTGCCAAATTGGCAACCTCAGCCTCCGCCTTCCTCGCCGTCTCCTCCGAGGTCTGCTTCTCTTGCTCCAGGGCCTGCTTTTCTTTCTCCAGGGCCTCTTGGAGGTTGGCTACCTCAGCAACCTTTTCTTGGAGGTGGGTGACTTCGGTCCGACGATGCTCCTCCGCCTGGATGGCATCCCTTCTCGCTCGATTCGTCGCCTCGATGTTGGCGAGGAGCTAGTGCCTGATTTGCAAGGACGGCCAGGAGGTCAGAATAAGAGTTGGAGAATTAATTAAACAAAGGTGCGAAAGGAAGGAGGGAGGTGAATCTGTTTACCTCGAGAAAGGATCCTAGGGAGTCCCAAACCCGCTGTTCGGGATCGGCGCGATCAATCCTCTGGACGACCTCGGGCAGGATGCAGCCGTCAATCAGCCGCTTTATCAAGTCCATGTCATTGAAGGGATTCTCCCCCGGCTCTTCTTCGGAACCGTGGGACTCTTCGATGGCAGCCTGACGGCTAATCACCCTACGGGCCACCAACTTTCTTCTCCTCCCCCTCTCGACCTCGGGTGCCTCCACGAAACGGACCCCCGGAACGAGAACCTCAGTAGGGGGACTCCTGGAAGAAGCCCGGGGAGTCGGAGGTTCGACGTCCGAAGGAACTTCGACTGCGAAGGCCGCCTGGGCAGGTGTGGCCGAGCTCGTCTCCTCCGTCCTAGCCTTCTTCGCCGATTCGGAGGCCGCGGTGTCTTTTCTTTTGTGGGCCTTGAGGCCCCTAGCGAGCATCCGTGCTGCTTCGGCGTCCATCTCTAAAAAAAAAAAAAAAGAGAGAGAGAGAAGAGAAAAAGAGAGAAAAAAGAAAAAAATTAGTGACGGGGTAAAAAAGGAAGAAGTGGCACGCAAAAAAAAAAAAAAAAAAAGGAGAGAAGAGGAAAAGAAAGATGGGATACTCGCAGGATCCAGGGGACTCAGGCCGATGTTGAACAAAAACTGCTCCTTCAGAAGGTTGGGAAGGGAAGGAGCTGAATAACCAAGAAGCCTCCGGGTGGCCTGAAGGTCGTCCTCCCCCAGGCTAGGAGCTCGATGGACAGAGTCCCTTAGGGAGCCCCAAGGGGGCAATCCCAGCCTCAGGGTCGGGCAATGGATGAAGAGGTACTTCCCCTTCCAATTATGGATTGAAGAGGGAGAGCCTTTTAGCAACCTCTTCTTGCCAAACTGGGAGGAGAAATACCACCAGTCCTTTGCCGAAGGGTGATGCTTGAAGGTGTAGAAGTGCCTAAACAAAGAAAGAGATGGCAGAACTTTGACTACATGGCAAAGGGAGAGGAACCCTATCAAAAATCTAAAGGAATTCGGTGCTACTGAAGCTAAAGAAATATCTAAGAAACGGAAGAGGACGACAACGAAAGGCGGAAGCGGAAGCCGGAGTCCGGCACGGAAGGCCTCCTGATACAGGCAGAAGCGGCCAGGCAGGGGGGTGCTAGCCCGGTCGGCGGGATCGAGGAGCTCCAGATCGTACTCCGGAGGAACTCCATACTGAACCCTTATCAGTAGGAGTTCATCCAGAGTCAGAGAACAGGGAATGGCACCCGGCGCAAAAATCGGGTGAGGTCCAGCCCCAGATGTGGGTTCGTTTACAGTGTGGGGGTCCTGGGGGACTGACGCGGATGAACTCCTGGAACCACTAGAGACGGAGGTGCCGGAAGATATTTCAAACAAAGACCCTAAAGATCCCGGAGAAATCAGGTGGGACAAGGGGCGAGGGGTTGCGGGAGACCAAACCAGAGGAATGCGGCAGAAGAAAAATGGAGGAGAAAAGACCCCTAAATGGCAAGAAGAAAAATGAAGGTTCCGGGACTAACCTAGATCGCTCTGAAGGATGCAGAGGGGCAAGGACAAGGACGACTCGAAGAATGCTTGGGGCCAAGGCGGACTCCAAAGGGGGTCAGAGCTTTCAGAGAAAAGGTAGACACCAACAGAACTTTCAGGCGGGATGAGGCCTCTAAAGGTGAAAAGGCGGGTTTAAATAGACCCTGGGATCCGGCGCTATAATGATCCCGGATCTCCCCAGGCCGACCCACGCTCGCCACATGTCCCGCTCGCCACGGCAGGCGGCTAAAGGTGGCTGACAGCTGACAGAGCCATTACTGCACCGTACCCGAGCCAACGTACCAGCAAAAATTCCGAAAGGTCCCTTCGAATCAACCCGATTTGAAAAGACTCTAGCACGCACGCATTTAATGCCAAAATATCTGGGGGCGATCGTGCACAGGATTCAAGGAGACAACTTCGGCTGCAAAATTTTTTTTGTACTTCTTTCATTCGAAATTCGAACTCGAAAGTAGGGGGACTGGTGTTGGGAATAAAATATCCCCCAGCCGAAGTTCGTGATAGGAGTGACCTTCCGGGGATCCAACCAACTTCCGACCTCCGACGATGTCTCTTCAAACCTCCCAGGCGGCCGAGCCTCCGCAACACTCCCAAAGTTTTTACTGACGGATAAGCCCCCACCAGCGTTGACCGGATTCTTCACGACGGACGGACTCCACCCAAATTTTCACGATGATCGACCATCTTCTAGACTTCACCTGGACTCCTACGGGAGCGACCTCGTCCCCAACTTCGGCTGCAGGAAGACTTCGCCCAGACTCCTACGAGAGCCGGACCTCGTCCCCGACCCCGGTTGCAGGCAGACTTCGTCCGGACTCCTACGGAGCCAGACTCCGCCCACGACTTCAATTACAGGTAGACTTCGTCCGGACTCCTACGGGAGTCGGACTTCGCCCCCAACTCCAATTGCAGGTAGACTTCGTCCGGACTCCTACGGGAGTCGGACTTCGCCCCCAACTCCAATTACAGGTAGACTACGCCCGACTCCTACGGGAGCCGGACCACGTCCCCAACTCCGACTGTAGGAAGGCCTCGTCCGGACTCCTACGGGAGCCGGACCTCGTCCCTGACTCCGGCTGCAGGCAAACCTCGTCCGGACTCTCACGAGAGCCAGACTCCACCCACGACTTCACCTGCAGGCAGACTTCGTCCGGACTCCTACGGGAGCCGGACTCCGCCCACGACTTCAATCACAGGTAGACTTCGTCCGGACTCCTACGGAGCCGGACTCCACCCACGACTTCAATCACAAGTAGACTTCGTCCGGACTCCTACAGGAGCCGGACTCCGCCCACGACTTCAATCACAAGTAGGCTTCGTCCGGACTCCTACGGGAGCCGGACTTCACCCCCCGACTTCAATTACAGGTAGACTTCGTCCGGACTCTTATGGGAGCCAGACTTCGCCCCCAACTCCAATTGCAGGTAGACTTCGCCCGGACTCCTACGGGAGTCGGACCTCGTCCCCAACTCCAGTTGCAGGAAGACTTCGCCTGGACTACTACGGAAGCTGGACCTCGTCCCCGACCTCGACTGCAGGCAGACTTCGTCCGGACTCCTACGGGAGCCGGACTCTGCCCACGACTTCAATTACAGGTAGACTTCGTCCGGACTCCTACGGGAGCCGGACTTCGCCCCCAACTCCAATTGCAGGTAGACTTCGTCCGGACTCCTACGGGAGCAGGACTTCGTCCCCAACTCCAATTGCAGGTAGATTACGCCCGGACTCCTACGGGATCGGACCTCATCCCCGACTCCGAATGCAGGAAGGCCTCGTCCGGACCCCTATGGGAGTCGGACCTCGTCCCCGACCCCGGCTACAGGCAGACTTCGTCTGGACTCCTACGGAGCCGGACTCCGCCCACGACTTCAATTACAGGTAGACTTCATCCGGACTCCTACGGGAGCCGGACTTCGCCCCCAACTTCAATTGCAGGTAGACTTCGTCCGGACTCCTACGGGAGCCGGACTTCACCCCCAACTCCAAATGCAGGTAGACTTCGCCCGGACTCCTACGGGAGCCAGACCTCGTCCCCAACTCCGGCTGCAAGAAGACTTCGCCCAGACTCCTACGGGAGCCGGACCTTGTCCCCGACCCCGACTGCAGGCAGACCTCGTCCGGACTCCTATGGGAGCCAGACTCCACCCACGACTTCAATTACAGGTGTAGACTTTCGTCCGGACTCCTACGGGAGCCAGACTTCGCCCCCAACTCCAATTGCAGGTAGACTTCATCGGACTCCTACGGAGAACCGGACTTCGCCCCAACTCCA
>NC_025994.2:1102792-1112429 GCF_000442705.2 Elaeis guineensis | reverse complement strand
GACCTCTTGTGTGCATTTCCGACACATGGATACATCAGGATAACCACCAACCAGGTGCTGCTTCAACCTAATCACCCCTCCTTCCTTGAACTTTGTGTTGCACCATTTGTATTTCCAATGATGTCGAGTCAAGAGCATCTCGCCATGATCCCAACCAATGTCACGCTCTGAATCTTTCTTCTTATTTATTTCTGCAAATATAATAAAACATGACAGTTTAATAATTATTAAAAAAATATTATATATAAATTTTAAAAAAATTAATAATAATTTTAAAACTCATAAATTCAAAAAAATATATTATATGCTTCAAATAATATTTTTAATTAACTATAATATAATACTAATTTTATATTTTTTTATTTGATAATATTTTTTTATTATTTAAATAATTACGAAAATATTTTTTAATTTCAAAAATTTTAAAAAATTCGAGGTTAAATTCAAGTAACTTGAATCATTCTAAACATGATTCTAAAACTCTAATTTTTTTTTAATTTATTTTTTTAATATTTTTTACGAATAAATATATATATTTTAAAAATATATAATTAATGAAAGTCGACGAATGTCACGCTCTGAATCTTTCTTCTTACAAATTTTTACAAGAATAATAAAACACGATAGTTTAATAATTATTAAAAAAATATTATATATAAATTTAAAAAAATTCAATAATAATTTTAAAACTTATAAATTCAAAAAATATGTTATATGCTTCAAATAATATTTTTGAATTAACTAAAATATAATACTACTTTTACATATTTTTTTATTTGATAATATTTTTTTATTATTTATAATTACAAAAATATTTTTAATTTCAAAAATTTAAAAAAAAATCGAGGTTAGATTCAAGTAGCTTGAATCATTTTAAATATGATTCTGAGACTCTGATTTTTTATTTTTTGAATTTATTTTTTTACGAATAAATATATATATATTTAAAAATTATATAATTAATGAAAATCAACGATTTTAGTGTCATCATGTAGTTCTTCCAAAGATCTATCACATATGATCAAATCATACCAAAATCACAAAATTTTAGCATGATTTTATCTTATTTTCATACTTCTTCATTCTTATCCTTTTTTTAACCACAAAAACATAAAAAATAAAATATTTACTAAAAGAATAATATATTACCTTATTTTCGGTCAAAAATCAGCATCTCCACGAACCAGTGCTGCAATTTGACAGAATTTTTTCTCTTTTTTCTAATTTTTTTCACGTGTCGTCAAATGCCTGAGAGCTCGGGAGTTCTCTAAGAGAGCTCTCGGGTCTCCCAGAGAAAGCATCTGGGCTGCCACTAAATGACAGCCCAGACCCCACTACAACCCCCCCACACCCCCCCCCACCTCCCCCCATGTGATTTTTGTCGGTACGGTTCGATTCAACGCCAAACCGAACCGTACCGAGCCATACCGCCCGATTTCGGACGGTATGGCTCCGAACCATGCCGAACCACCCGATTCGGTACGCCTCATACCAGGCGGTTCAATCCGATACGGCATTCCTTGCAATCAATATGTACGATATACATCCTGTACCGAAATAGCTCTAGCCATTTTTCTTAATTTATTATCTTAGTAGATATAGGTCAGTATGTTTCGATACGGATGGGTACGCATCTCAATACACCATAATATAGGTCGATATTCCATGGTATGGAGCAGTATGGCTCAACATGAAGCGGGACTGGCCTTGTATTGACTCAAAGTTGAGTTTTGTATTGGTTTTCCTCCTGCTGTCGTAGGGTACGCCCCACGTGGAGCAGTATAGCACAGTATGATAGACCATGGTATAACAAGTGCCTTGAAACTGTTACACATCCATAAAAAGAGCATGCTTTGTTTAGTTATGGTTGTAAAGTCCCTGTGATGTAATTGTCGTCTCAACATGCCTCACTGTAGATTGTTCTTCATTATTTTCATGTGTTTTAATTTTAAACACATTTGCATGATTAAAAATGTGACTTAAAGTAGCCTAATAAGATCTTGAAATTTCATTTTTGAGAGTTCCATATAGTTACACTATTCTGCTTTATGGTCCATATGTAATGTTAATATAGACATAAGCCATAACATATACAACAGCTGTCATATCCTAGACCATGATATATATTAAATACTACAACATAGTTAAGGTGCCCTAAAACCACTTACTACCTTTGGAGCAATGCCTTATGTTGTTTTCTTGTGAATAAAATTCTTCATAATGCTTGTTCTAAGACAAGCTTTCATTATAAAAGCAATGTTATGACAAGAGAACAACAACCAAATTTTTGTCGACAAATCACATTATCCTCTAAATAATCCACAAAGAATAGAGATGCATATTGCAAGCAACAATCTCATAAACCAACAAGTGCTAGAAACTGTCGATTTGGATACTTATATGCTGATATCTGATTGGAAAACAATTTAATACAATCATCATGCATTAAATATAGATATATCTTGCTTCTTAATAGAAATTTTACACATGCAACTGCAAGCGTGTCCATTTATCTCCACTGTTTACATGTTCATCTTCACGGATATTGGACATTAGCATATGGGACAACAAAAGCCTGAAATTAACTATGAAGTATCAAGATTATTTGTTCCTGTTTGGTAGAAACTATTCAGATTTATAGAATAAAGTGAATTACATATGGAATGCGATCATTGCATATACTAATTAGATCAAACATCCAAAATTGTTTTATTTGTTGGTGTTCACAACAAAGTTGTTGGGAAAAAGTATCAGCAAAAAAGTCATTCTAAAAAAATTGCTGTGGAGCTACTAAAATCCAACTACAATTCTGAATCCCCATTTCAAACGTGATAAGAAGCCCAAAGTGGTCGTGATCACCTTATTGGATTTGAATTTGAATTACAGCTCTCACAATGAGTCTTCGTAGTGTAATACACCCGACTATGTAACATCTCATGCAAGGTTCACCATACCCTCCCGAATTGCCTAGTCAGAGTGGACAAAACTATGAGGCTCAGAGTAGTACCTGTGCAAACCACCTAGGTCGCACCGGTTTGGGCTCAATTTACCCATCAAACCCACCCACCCCCTCACTTCAATAATAGAGGAGAAGGCCTCTCATGACTTATCAAACCACCTAGGTCGCACCGGTTTGGGCTCAATTTACCCATCAAACCCACCCACCCCTCACTTCAATAATAGAGGAGAAGGCCTCTCATGACTTATCAGCCCCTTCTCTCTCGTTTTTTCAAAAAATCTTAGAAAAAAAGACAACACCAGATTTCACAAGATTTGAGCCAAATCAAAGCAAAAATCAGATAATAAGCCTCTTCCTCTCTGCATTTTTTGTTTTTTTCGTTTAGAAGCCAAAAATCAACAATATGATAAGAAAATTGGGGGACGCCATGCCAATATTTTTGATTTTAGCATAATTTCATGCTATGTCCCACATATATAGATGATCTACACAATACCACCATAATGACAATTTTTCATTAACACTATATGTTTTAGATTAACAATATATTTTTTATTAAAAATTAAAAAATAAAATAATAGCCAAAAAAATTCTGTAAAATTAGTAACATAATTAGAAATATGCAAGTGACTGTCCATCAAAAAATTTAGTATCAATTTATTTAAGTTTGAGCAAGAACATGCGCATCGTGACATAGGGCCAGATTTGAATAAATTTGAAAAATAAGTGTTGTATTGTGCACATCCATGGGCTAAAAAAAATATATATAGCATCCTTTGTAGGATGCAATATAGATCCAAAGTTAAATTAATTTTCTGAATATTTTATATTTACATATTATTTTTTAAATTAATAATTATTAAAAATATTTAAATAATAAAAAATAAAAATTTAGTATCATGTACAAATCAAAAGTATTTTCTGAAGTACAAAACTAATTTTTGCACTATACTAAAAATTCACCGATCTTTAAAAATTAATAAACTCTTAGATAAAAGTATAATATAGAACCCTACTAGGGTTCGACATTATTTTCAATTAAAATAAATTTCATCAAATTTCCTAGTTAAATATTAATTTATTATATAGAAATTAAAAAATATTTAATTAAATTATAAAATTAAAAATTTCATATTACATATAGATAAAATAAATTTTTTTGGGCTAATTGGTTGAGTTTTTAATTAGAATGTAATTCACTAATTTTAAATTACTAATTATAAAATATCAATTGGCAAATAAATATTTAACATATATGCAGTAAACTTGTAAGAATGGATCCCCCAAGGAAGAAGAAGAATGTAGAGCTTGACATTGATTGGGAGCATGGACAGATGCTCAAGGTCAACACCACCAAAGGTACAAATGATGTGACAAAGAGTTCAAGAGGGAGAAGGGTAATCAGATTGAAGTAGGATCTAATTTATAGTTAACCTAATGTGTTCAAGTACCGAAAATGCCCATAGGCGGTCTAGCAACTTATGAAGAAGCACTTCACTAATTTTAAAGTGGCAAAAAAAAATGCTACTAAGAAGAAGATGAAGGTAGAACATGCAGCATAGCCGCCATCACATCACTCTAGAGATCTGGAGTGTACTAAAAAGTCTATACCAAATGATGAGCTGCCAATTCAGATTGCCATCCAGGCGAGCCTGAATGACGAATTGCAATTGGATGAGATTGTCAGGCACAGAGCTCGATTTGCATATAGTTCATAGCATGATTCAAGCTCTGATTCCAAGGTCAGCTGGGCAAATCCAAAGTTTAGAAGGATCTTCTCAGTTAGGGAGGTCGTCGACAAAGGTGGCAATAGGTTAGCATCCATGCTTGAAGCCTTTCGCATCAAGAAAGAGAAGTCCTTTAGGGAGACTCCATTAGGGGCCATAATTCATGATGTGGATCCACATGCCTTTCCGAGTAGAGATTTGAAGCAGCAGAGGATAGACATCATGCTAGTCAAGGACATGAAGGACATGAGA
This sequence comes from Elaeis guineensis, assembly GCF_000442705.2. NCBI lineage: Eukaryota > Viridiplantae > Streptophyta > Magnoliopsida > Arecales > Arecaceae > Elaeis > Elaeis guineensis. The sequence continues at coordinate 1,107,491 of NC_025994.2, read as the reverse complement.
GAGTCATTGCATCAAGATTCACCGTCTCAGTACCGACGGCCATTTCAGCCGGCCGGCAGTACAGTTCAGTATCGTTCCGTACCGTACTGAACTGACAACGAACCGATGAAAGCACCGGACCCAAACCGAGAGAAGAAAAAGAGAGAAAGAGAGAAATAAAGAGAGAGGGGGAGGAAGAAAGAAAAAGAGGGAGGGGATGGAGGGGGCGGGGCCGCCGGACGGCCCCCGACTGGCTGTCGGACGGCGCAATCCATGTGTGCGGCGCCGTGAACATGAAACAGGGACGACGCCCCTGTTTCACAATTTTTTTAAAAAAATCAAAATTTAAATGAAGCCAACAAATGGTTTGCCGGCTTCATTGATTTTAATTTTTTTAAAAAATCTTTTAAAACATGAAGCCGGCAAATAGTTTGCCGACTTCACTGTTGATCTTCGTTTTTAAAAAAGGAGACCGTGTGAATAGGGGCTGTTGCCCCTATTCCACGACCGCGACGCCGCCCGCGCCGCTTCCGCCATCCCCCGACCTCGACGAAGTCCGCATCCATGACCGCGACGCTATCCTCTCCTATCTCTAGTGATCTTCCCCCTTCTCTCTCTCTTTCTCGCTCGTTTCAAAGCCCTATTGGGTGAATCGACAAGCCGCGGATGCTTTTGCAGCCCTCCGATGCCCGTAGCGGGCCACCGCTGGCCTCCAACAGCTCCCACCTCCCTCCCTCTCCTCCTCTCTCTCTCTTTCTCACTTTCCCTCTCTTTCCCTCCCTCCGACGGTATACCGTTTGAACCAGCCAAACAGTTGTCGGTTCCCCGTCGGTCTGACTCGGTATCGGATGTACCGGCCAATTCGGTATGGTACAGCATTCCATGCATTGTATCATAGTTCCACTTCAGTCACATCTTGGCTAATGCAGCAAACAACACATACTATCAGTTTACCATCGCCTCCATCTAAATGCTGGACATGGTGTGGATCTATCAAGACCAAAGGATATCTATGCTGTTCTTCTGAACAACAATAATGAGTTGCAGAACTGGATAACCTCCTACTAGTTTAAGTAGGATGTATGAGTTGATTGTGATGTGTGATGTTTGGACGGGTCCCAGTATGCAAAGCATCATCAATTTTTTGATCTACTAGGACATTAGACTTTCTTCAACAAGTCAATTGACACTTCCGTTCAGGTGCAAGATACTCGGTACATCCTTAGATTGATGAAGTGATTGATCAAATATGAGAGTAGAATGTCATGCAAGTGGTCACTAATAATGAGCCATGGTATGGGACCACTAAAAAGATCTTGATGGACAGGTGGCCACATATATTCTAGACTTCGTGTGCTACACATTGTATTGATCTCATGTTAATGGACATTGGAAAGATTCACAAAGTGAAGCAGGTTATAGAGTCAACTCTGTCCATTAAATGGTTCATATACAACCACAAATGAATACTTACTTTGATGAGGAAATATACAAAGGGTGATATCCTGAAACCAGCAGTCACATGGTTTGCTATGAACTACAATACACCCGATAGCCTCATTAAAAAGAAAGCAAGCCTGCATCAAATGTTAATCAATATTGAGTGGCAAGAAAGCAGATATATATGAGCCAGCACTAAAGGAAGTCACATAAAGGGCTTGTTGACAAGCCCGTGTTTTGGCAGGGAGCCAATAGCATTGTGAAGGCTATCAAGCCAACTCTATAAAGTCCTAAGGGCCTAGCAAAAGATGATTTAGCTATAAAGCAAATGCAAAGCAATGGGCAAAACAACATATTCCACGCTCACTTTCAACCGATCAACCACAAAGGTCAGGACGAGAGCTGATCATTGCACAGCTCCATGTCAGATACATCCTCCCAGCGATTTCATCGAGAGGTGCTGTGAAGAGGCCATTAGGGTACCCGATCCACTCAGGGTGAAGGGTAGAGTCAATCTTCTCGGTAGAGTCAAGGTAAAAGATAGTTGTTTAGGACAACAAAAAAGGAAAAGGAATGGCAGTTGCATCTTCTTTGGCTGGACTCAATAAGGAATCTATTCACTCTAATTCGAAGACCAACGAGCCATCTGATGACCAGTTACCCAATCATCATGCGATATCAGCAAATCATAATTCGAGCAATGATCCATCTGGTGGCCAAGGAGGTAGCAGGGCACAAGGTATAACAATTTATGACTCACAGCCCTAAGATGGTCATCAATTTACCGATGAGTCATGGTCTATCCATGCCACATAGGATAGGGATCATGATACACGATCGGGTAGAGCATGTACGGATACCATTGCATATAGGAGATAGGCTCCTCATAGCCATTCGACTCCTGATGCTGACATTGCACGTGGAGTAGTCCCTAGACGTATTTGGTTCTAAGTCACACATCAGAATATCAAACCCTATTCCATAATAGCAGCCTATGACCCAATGCACATGGATCATCTAAGGCAAGGTTCGCTGTCTTGGTACTTGGCCCCATCTGGTGCCCACCTATATCTATGTGGGTACAAGACTAGTTCGGCGTACCAAGTGTTGATACACCCCCTACTATGTTTCAGTATCAAATCAGCATGGTACAATACACCCCATACCATCCAGTTTGATCCAGTACCGCAAACCTTGATCTGAGGCATCGTATTCGAGTAGTTACTATCCTCTACAACCACAGCCATCTTTCAGATCAAATTTTGTTGTCAACATCTTCAGATAGCCAACCCAATCTTAGCTAGATGACTTCTCCTAGTGTAGCTATCTAATGGACTATAGAAGGATGACCAGGAAGGACAATCGCAATATTGACCTCTTAGAGAGTTGGTGTGAATCTTCTCTGGAATACTATTATGATCCTGGCGTATTCAAGTCACATCGGCACTCCACTAATTTTAAGCATCGGTGAGCATTATATACTTCAAATACATTCAAATCGATTCAATTTGTTGTATTATGTGTTGTTACTTAGAAATATACCGCTTGGTCTAGTCCAATTCCATTTTATGATAAAAAGACATCAAAATAAGGTTAAAATCATAAACCATACAATAATCCCTATCAAATTTTCTAAGCACAAATCAAAAAATTGAGAAAAGAAAAAAAAAACTAAAAAAACAGAAAATAAATAAACAAATTGGCATACTGACCATATGATCAGTATGCCAACATGTATTGTGTATCGATACAGTACCAGTTCGATACCATACATACTAGAGGCTGACCAGTAGAAATCTCAGTATCGGTTAGGATCTCGACACTAGTTTGGATCTCGATATTGGTTACAGACCTTGATCTTATACATAACAATCGTCATAGATGAGTTAGATACGTTATAGAATTTAGCAATGCATTTCAATGTGGTTCATTTAGAAGTAAAGATTTTGTGTAAGATATTCTTGGGAATATTTAAGATTATGCTTGGCTTGAAGTGATGTGATTAAGATTCATGATTTGCTAATCTCTTCTAATTAAACTTTTGTGATAAATCAATTTTCAAATCCTTGTTTTCATATTTGGAGTTATTGTATGAAATCTGAACCTTTTAGCATCCTATAAGTTATAGAAAGGTATGTTCATTGTCTTTTAAAAAAAATTGCTTTTAATTGTACTACATATCATCGGCAATATTATTGTATTGTTTTAAAAGTGGAAGCCTTAGGCTTGTGAACTGCAATGAAACCTCAGGTTAGTGAACACAGCAAACCTTTAATTAATGAGCATGATAGTCAATGAACTCCTCACCAGTAGGTACAACATTGATTTTTACTTAACCCTAGGCAGCAAGTATAATAGCTGACAGATCAACAAATCTTGACCAGTGGTTACGACAGTTGGTGAAAATGAACTCTTAGCTAGTGGACCTATTGACTAGTGAACCCATGACCAACCAGGTACAATACTTGGTTATTGACCAATTGGTAATGAATTGATTGTACTAAACATTGTTTAAGTATTTTCAAGTGTAATCCAGCCTCCAGGGTATTCAGGTGTTCTTTGATATAGCTAACTGGAGTTCACCAAAATGGAGGAGAAAAAAAAAAACTACTCCAAGAGCATATCTTTTTTGATAAATGTTATTTCTTTTACTTGGGTTTCAACATATTAATCGTGTCTTTCTACCATGCTTAACCCTAATTTGTTCCCTATGTTTGGATACTTATTGAGTTGTATATCTCAACAATTAAAATATTATATTTTAAAGTAAGAGATTAATCGATATTGGGCTACTAGCAAGCCTAAGTGCTTTTGAATTTGGTGTACATAGTGAAGCTACTACTGTAGATGAAAGAGTTAAACCCATTTTTACGTATCTTAAGGTAAGGAGGTTTGTAGCTATAGAAGTAGTTATAGTTATAAATCCCATGAGATGGAGCTATCCCGATTTTCCCATGGAATGAGATGCGCTACCATCCCGTCCCGTCCCGGCACTTCGAATAGGGGATGTCCCAATTACGATGCTGAGACGATGGTAGGACGGTCCTATCCTGGCACATGCTCGTCTCGATGTCCCACAGGATGTCCCAACGGGACTTGAATCCTTCACGTAGTTTTATTAGTATTTAATAGTGTAAGGAGAGAGAGTTTTGTAATGTATAGATACTAAGAGATGTAATTTATAAAGAACTACTTTGTTTATTATAAGATGATGGAACAAACTAAACCTTGTCATAATTTCAAGCTATAAGATAGAAAATTTAACTTTGGATGAGACTTT
>NC_025994.2:1080292-1095292 GCF_000442705.2 Elaeis guineensis | reverse complement strand
CTAAAATCTGAGTGGTTTGTCGCTCATGACTTTAAGAAAAATAAAAATGCTTTCCATTGCATCATTATTTATGGTTTCTTAATCATTGTTCCGAAAGGAGGTTGTACTGTACTTCAGCCTCTGCCACTACACCATGGCCCTTGGAGGCCTAACATGGTGTCCAAGTACATGGAAAGCCCAAACAATCATGGCATCAACTAGAAGCCCATGGTGAACCAGCCTATGTGTTTAAAGGGGTAGGTAGTTTGTTTAAGTTGACGATTCTGCTACTTCACAAGATCCATTTGGTATTTTGATTGGGTCAATTACTCAACAGTCAACATTTTCTACATTTTTTTAAATTTTTTATGCTTTTTGTTTCCTTATTCTCTTTACACCTCCTTTTGTGGCTGAAAGGAGAAGAAAGACATCAATGTCTGGTGGAGGATTAGTTGTCTTTTCTCAATATTTTTATACTTCTCCCATTTTTTGCTTATGTTCTGCTTACCTTACTCCTCTCTTGGCAACTGAAGTTCGCCTACTTTCCTGCTACAATTTCACTTCTCTCTCTCTTTTGGAAGTAATTATAGGTTACAATGTTCATTGTGCTTTATCCTCATATAGCCATATTGTTTTTCACTGTACAAGGGAAAAAAAATGATTGATGGTTATTCTACAGAGTACAGATATTAGATTTTAATATCAATAATAACTGATTATATTGATTATCGACAATCATTTAATAGGTTTTTTAAATGAAATGCCAGTATATATTAAATGCCTACCTTGGGCTCAAGTCACCTGTTGTGGTGCCTGCCCTCCCCCTGCCATGGTACCCATCGAGTGCTTTTAGATAGTGGCTTTCAAAAAAATTATGCACCCTGAATGCCATAATTGGTGAGACTATATATCCCATGTTATCAAAATCCAACCAACTACGAAATCTATGGCCTTCATTTATTAGTAATATCTTGTATTCTTTGTATGTAACTAAGAATTTATCAAAAAATTGATCCGTATTTGGATGAGCCAAATGAGCAATCCAGCAAGCTTGCTTGCCAAAGATAACTCTAGCTAGTTTGAGCTCATATCTCATCAGATTGAGTTAGGCCACACATATAGGGTGAGCATGGATGAGGCTAAGCTTCAGCCAAGGGTTTAGTAATGCAAGTGGAGCCAAAGATCACCTACAACCCAACCAACATAACATACATCCCTACTATTGATCGATCTTCCACCATTTCCTAAATAGGCACCAAAACACCCTGTCTCCAAGCCTCTCATGAAAATGACTAAGATAGGAAACAAAGAGAAGAATAAACCTTAAAGGTTAGGATTTAAATTGAGCTTGGCCTAGATAGCTGCTTAGGCACTTAGTTAGCATATGACAACAATAGACCAAAAAGAAAAAGGTGTTTTCTAGGTTTTTTCAGTTATTAACTCAATTTGCTTTCTAGCTTTTTTAGACATAGGACAAATGTTGGTAATTAAGATGTGGCAAATATATGGGAACATAAGCATTGCAAGCATCTCCAAAGGCTGAGAGAATAGGAAAAAGTACAACAAAAATATTTAGGTCTTTGAGGTTAAAGAAATTGGCTTAATGTCAACCAAGCTTGAACTTGCTACGTGAAAGTTTGTTAAAGCAGTGAAATTAACCTACATATTATCAAGGATTCAAATAGAATATAATTAAAATCAGTGTATTAAAACATCTTAGGTGCACTAAAGCGCAAAGGGCTTTTGGCGCCTAGGCGCTAGATGCAAGGCTCAGGCGCATGCCTGAGTGAATCTAGGCACCAATTAAATGTTCCTAAAACCTCCAAGTAAATGTTGCTTCAGCCTATAGATGCAACCTTTAGCTTTTTTGCTGTAAAAATTACAGGTGACATTGTTTTTGTTTTTAGGATCTGCCAAATAGCCATATTTCCATCCTGAATCTTTTTTAACATTTTCAGAAGCCATGCTGCATGTAAACGAACAGTTACATGAGCATGAGCATGACAGGAAAAGAAAAATAAAGGAGAGAGACAAGAATAGGCACGGCATGAGAGTGGCTGAGAGAGAGAGGGAGGGAGAGATCGGTTAAGGAAGTACCGGACAGCAAGCAAGGAGAGAGTCCAAGAGTCTTTCTATTACGTGTAGTTGTGTTCTTCACGTTCACTAGTTAGACACTTTGTTTCTCTGGTTTTCTTGCTAAAGGAGAATTCTATAAGATGTGGACTTCTTCTTGATCAAGAATAGTTTAAACTTTAAAATTTAAATAGAGATAGACTGTTTGGTTTTGGAGTTTGTTTTTTAGTTAAACGAAGAGGCAGCTGGCAGCCCACTCTAGAGTCCCTACATAATTAAAACTCTTAACCTAACCAGCTGTATATTCCTTGTTTTACTAAAATTCTTTAACCTAGTAGCTGAAAAGTCTTATTGGACACGCTTATTGAGCGCCTTACATGAACCAACCAGCGCACGCCTAGGGCTCCTCAAGTGCGTTTGAGGAAAAATGCCTCGCCTGGCTGTTATTAAGTGCTAGGCATCATGCACCAGCGCCTAGTGCCTTAGGCGCGCCTAAGGCACGCTTTTTTATTCACTGATTAAAATCATTTTCAGAGCAATCTGATTATAGAATAGGTCCAACAAATAAATTTGTTCTCAGGAATCTACATAATCAAAGGAGAAAAATGGAGTGAAAGATAGCCAGAAAAATTTGAAAAAAATGGAGAAACAAAGAAATTGATGAAAAAGAGAGCTGAACAAAAGCAGGCTAAACCTGACGTTAACCTTATTTTTCTTTAGTTTCATAAAAGTGCAGCATAACTATGATATTTTTGGCCGCTTATAGGCCTACTCAAAGGACTTATCTTGAGCCACTTTAGATGCACTGTTGAGTCCCTTTGCTATTCGTTACGTTAGAGACTGCAACCCCAAAATTCCTAGCACATGACCCTTATTTCTCCAAGTTATTTGAATCTAATTAGGACTTAGCTAAGAAAGGGGTCAGCTAATTTCAGCAGACCAACTAAGTTTCCTTTGGGACCTTCCAGACCCTCCATCATGGATACAACAGCAAAAGAAAAAGGAAATACTGGGGGCTGCAGCCAATAGAAGAGATCTTTTTCCATTTCCCAAATTACCTTCAAATTAATAAAAATTGACTGAACAACAAAAAGACCTAAACAGCATGTTTGGATAAGCATTTTGACCTGCACCTATCACAACACTATAACATAGAAATGAGCATAGGAGCTTCTTGAATTGATCAGTTGCTTTTAAACTTTTTGGTGGTTCATGGACCCAAAAATGTTCCAAGTCAGACTACTCTAGGAATTAAGGATAGGTTATGGGGGTATATGTCTGGTACTTCCTGAATTTGCATTGCAGAAAAGCAATAGCTGCCACAGCAAAAACATCAGCCAACATGATAATATTTAGGATATGCTGGTAAGCTCCTGGTACTGGTGACATTCACCTCGCAACATCATGTGGTTGGGGAGAGAGGTTATATCTAATTAAAGTCATACTCCTCAATGGATCTCTATTGGTACTTTTATGCTTAGTAGTTGGTTTCTGACAATGCTGCTTGATGTAAATGGAAATGTCATCATATTACCATTGTTTCATGCATCTTACATCTAAAGAAAATCAAAACAACACATAAAAATCTCAGACAACAAAATGTACTCCAAAATGATGCAAAAAAACTCTTCTTAATTTACTTTATATCATTCTTTTAGGCCCTTTTTTGTGTATTTCATGATAACTGGAAGCAAAGCTAGCATAAAATTGAAACTACAGAGTTCTAAGTGAAACCAAAACTGAGATTCCAAACCTTACTTCAAAGCCCTTCCCATCTAATGCAGGATGTTATAACATCTTTGCTTCAAAGGATCTTCCTTCTTAAATTTAAGTCTTAAACTTATCTTCATCATGCATAAAAATGTGAAGAAGGCTAAGAAATTCTTGAACAAAAATATCAACTCAACTCAACAGAACAAAGCCTAAATCCCAAACTTGTTGGGGTCAGTGACCTGAATCTCTCTCCTCCATTCCACTTTGTTTAAGTGGCAACTTTCTAAGAGATGTTGAGATATCAAGCCCTTATGACATCAACATGATTTTCAGTCTACTCTACCCCTCTTTCCTTCTACATGTATAATCACTTCTTGAAAAGTATTTTTTTAAAAAAAAAAATCAGTACCTTTTGGATTTAATGTTGCACCATCTAACTAGAAAAACTAGAAGATGTACCATAGCTCAACACAATTTAGCATCTATAAATCTCCCAAGCATTGCAACAACTGAATTCAGCAATTTCAACATGTGTGATGCTTTTTTGTCAAATCAGATATAAGTTTAGCAAATATTATGGCTTCTGTAAACCATGTACCAGTCTCCTGCAAATTGAAAGATCTTCTTTCCAAAGCATGTGTCAACAATGATCAAATTCCATGACAAGTAAAAGTATTATAGCCACTGTGCGAACGCGCTAGCTCTAGATGTAAGTTACACCATGCAAGTTAAGAAAATTGAAAGTAAAGCATCCGTGAATTTACCTCCTATGGAAGTTGCAGAAACTTGCATCCAGCATTCGACCTTAAATGCTATTACTTTAAAATTTGTTGGATCTGGTCATTTTATCTAGACCAGATGTTTGACACTAGTCAAATTATTATTTACCATTCCTTCTGAAATAATCAATTGTTGGGCTTTAAGGGATAGTTTATTATTTAAATCACCGAAATCAATCACAACAAGCACAGAAATAGTGATATACAGAAGATCTTGTGAGGGTTTTTGCAGAACTCTCTTACATGTTCAATCATGGGAACTAAAATCTGATCCAACAGCTCCTCTTTGTCAACAGCCTCCTTGACATGTCTCCGCAGACTACAAAGCGAATCATCCAAGAGACCTGCACCAAGAAAAACGCATCATAACAAAGTCCCAGGAACTGAAACCCTAGTTCTTGAAAGGAGCCAAAACCAACCGGCGGAGCCACTCCGCGAGGGGGGAGAAGAGCCGATGCGGGACAAGGCTGCCTCCAGGTGACCGGGGCGGGAGCACAGAAGAGTGTTCATCATCCGAGCAAGAGTTGAAGGGGACGAAGTCGAGTCCGGCCTCCATATGCCATCCCTTGTTTCCATCTTGGCGAGTGTTTGGAAGTGGTGGCGGTGAAGAGAAGGGTGGATAGCCTCCGAGCACTGAAAGCAGGCACCCCAGATCAGGGAGTGGTGCCTCGGGCGACGAGAAAGAAAGGAGGGTTTAGTAGCAAAGCCGACCTGGACCCGGAGCCAACCGATCGGGTTTTACGAGTCCGGGTACGGTCAGCCAACCCCGAGCCCAGCAGGTGACGTCGGGTTCCGATCACATCCCACGGACTAGAAACTAGAGAAATAGAACAATAAAATTAGGAAGGATCCGTTTGATTCATGAAAAAACATTTCTTTCCGAAAAAAATAACTTCTTAAAAAAATATTTTTTAAAAATAAAATTTTAATATATTTAATTGATCATAAAAAAATAATTTATTAAAAAATAATTTATATTTGATTGAATATCTATTTTTCAAGAAATACTATGCAGAATACCTATTATACCCTTAATAAATATAAGACTATACATTTACTCTTAAACTTTATATAAATAATAATATTATATTTATATTAATATAAAAATAATATTAATATATTATAATATAATATTAAATCATAATAATTTATTATATTAATATAATATTAATTTATATTATATTATGTTAATATAACATTAATATTTTAACATAATAAATTTATTAATATATTAATAAATATAATATTATATATAATATTATATCAATATAAATATTAATATATTAATATAAATATTATATAGATATTAATAAAAATATTATATTAGTATAAATATTAAAATATAATAAATATTATAATATTAATATAATATTATATTATTACTATTCAATATTTCATTCTAACCATTCATGATATTTTACAAAATCTTAGCCATAGATTTTAAAAAGATATTTTAGATAAGAAAAAACATCACCATTTTTCATCCCATAAGAAGGGCTAAAACCCACATCCCCCATGAGTTTTCACTTTCTATGAAATATGGGAAGTGACTTCTACGGAAAGAACTTTTTTTATTCTCTCTCTTCTCAAAATTTCAACCAAATAAGAGACTCTCTTTCCACTTCCTAGGAACTACCTCTTCCCTCCTCCACTTTCTGCAAACTAAACGAGTCCAAATTGTTATCTATCAAAGTGGAAGTGAAGCTAAGACCTTTCACTTGAAAAACATGAGAAATCAAGTAACAAGCTAAAATGAGACAATAGTGAATTGTAAATGAACTTATCAATTTGCTAATGACATGGGGATATATGATTGGCCTCGATCCATGTCAAAGAAGATGCATCTCGGACATGACCAATCGCATGATTGTGACCCAAAATGAAATGGGGCTGTGATCTTACTAGATCAAGATTTTTTGTGATAGTTATGCGCAAAATTAATATATGATCCCAACGATACTGATAAGGCGCCCAAAACCACCTATGGACAATTTATCCTGGCCACATAATGAACGTGGAGCATGATCTCCACAGGCACAGCCACCGCTCACCATGGAAATGGCTACTTGCCTCTCTCTATATGTAGGGAGTGTTGTGGGGTTGCCTTACCTTGGCCTTCATCCTCGACATCTATCTTCAGACCTCATCTTCGGTTGACAGTCGATAACTTGATTAGATTAATATCGAGCCCTTAGTTGGATCCAAGCCGACGACTTTCGAAGTCCCAACAACTGAGCCATTATAAAGAGAATGTGGACCAGTGCACTTTCCTTACATTCCGGATGGTTGCAACGAAACTCTCAACAGTTATAATAAAACATGACAAGTGGGTTAATGCCACTTAATACCCACCACCTATAACTACATCGTGGATCATATTTCTCCATGGCAGCTACTGGTTATCAAGGTAACGTATTCTTTCCCTTCTATAAAAGAAAAATATAGAGCACCCTTAGGTAAATTTTTTAGGATCAAAAAAGCACTCTCTTGTTAATTCTCCCTCACTATTTCCAAAGCTCCAGCTAACTTAAGCATTGAAGATCCTCCATCGGAGAATCTTTGATGACTAGACTTTTCTTGTAAGACCTGTGAGTGTCCAGACATCCTCGGATCTCCACCGACCACTGAGCTCCACCTCAGACACTCGCCGACCATAGCTACTCCTCCTAAGTTTGAGCCTTGCAACAATAAATTGATGCCAGAGGAAGGATCCAACCTATTGAATAATGAAAAGTTATGATAAAAATCAAAGCTCGCAAAAACTCCATCACTTACCACCAACAATCCTCTTAGTAAAGCGTGGGTGGTGCTGTGTAGGCATCTGCTTCTCAAGGACCTGCACAACCACCCATGACGGTGGATCTGCAGCAATTTGATGCCTTGGTCCGACAGGTCCAGGCATTAACTGATGTTGTTCAATATCTTCAACAAACTACCGAGCAGCAGCAACACCAGCAACCTATTCTTCAAGCTATGCCCTCTCGGCATAGCCATTGGAATTGCTTTCTGGTCTCAAAAAAAGGCATCCGAAGTGCACGCTAGTATGTCCTAACCGATCGGTGATCACCACCTTATCGGGGTTCCAGGCACAAAGAACTGTGCCGATGCTCCCGGGCCTCCTCCGACAGAGATTCAACCCCACTACTCTCTGCACCTTAGGAAATCTCGCATAGAGGAGGATCTAGAACAAAAGGTCCAAGAGAGTAAATACTGTCTAGGTGAGGTGTAAATGGGAAACCAGAGGAATGATGATGTCCTCAGCTTCAATTTTTGACCGCCTTTCTCTCACTTTATTCTCTAAAAATTGATCTCGGGTTGGTTTAAGATGCCGCTAGTAGAGCTGTACGATGGCTCTATCAATTTCTAGATCACCTAGAGGGTTATAAGATCCTTATGATGCTTTAGGGCACCTCGGACGCCCTTCTCTACCTCATCTTCCTAGTGACCTGAAGAAGATGGCATGAATCTGGTACTCCAAAATTTCAATCGGAGTCTATTTTTTCCTTTGAGCAACTTGAAAGATAATTTGTTACTCACTTTGGCAACAACTAAGTTCAACCTAGGAACTCGGACAGCCTCTTTTGAATCTATTAGAAAGAGGGTGAATCTTTGTGTGACTATGTGGCGTATCTTAATGCGGCCCCATTTGTTGGGTGGATGTCTGGCCAAGACACCACCTCCCAAGATCTTTTCAGTACCACGCGATGCAGCAGAAAGAAAGAAGAAACAAAACAAAAGGAAAAACAATCAAAATACGTGGATCAGCCACAAAAGGGCTCGCCTCCACGGGGCATGCAAACTTCACTATGAAAAAAAAATTTTACAAGAGGAGACCTCACCCTCAACCCTTGTACACCCAATTCTCTCTCACATGAAGTTTCTCTCACAAAAGCTCTCTCTCTCTTGGAGACCCCCCTGAACCCCTGAAGAGCCTGGCGACCGCTGTCCAGGAGCCTCCTGCTCCTTCTCTCACAGCGCCTCACGCCTCTCTCTCTCCTCTCGATTCGTACGGCGGCCAGAAACCGAACGCCACACTCTCTGTTTCGTTCTCAGGCTTTTTAAAGCCTTAAACATAGGTTAGAGAGTGATTAGGAATCCTAAACATAACCAAAAAAAAACCCTCCTGACCGTCGGATCAAGATCGGGAGCGTCCTCGACCCTTAGATCGCACTCCGGTCCATGAAATAGGGCCGTGGACCGCGAGAAACGCGTGGGAAACGCCCACGCGGTCCGCAGGCCGGGCCGTGGACCACCCGGTCCACGGTGGACCGGGGCAAGAGCCAGCAGGCCCGCTGGCCTGGGCCGGCCCGCGCGCGGGCCTGCGCGCGCCTGGGCCGCGCGCCCGCGTGCGCCTGGGCCGCGCGCCCGCCTGGGCCGCGGGCCCCCCCCGCGCGGGCCTGGGTCGCGTGTCCCGCGCGCCGCTGCCGTCCGCCGCCGGTCGCCGGCGGTCCTCCGCCGCCTTGGTTCTCGTGCCGACTTCGAAAGCTCGTATCTTCTCCATCCGAGCTCCGATTCAGGTGATCTTGGTCTCATTGGACTCCATTTTTTGCCGCGAACCTCGCTGTGGGCTCATTGTGGGCTGAATCTCGAGGCATCAAATCCTAACAATCTCCACCTCGACTCGATATTCGACCTCCTCCAAACTCCGAGAGCTTCTGGATCTCCTCGCCCCCATGCCCTGGGGCAATCGCCTGCTAATCATGGATGGGCAAACATGGGAGTCGAGCCAGACTGCTCGATCCCATCTCCGTCATATGCTGTGCTCCTCCTGACCTGAGACCTACTCGGGGCATCATCCTGCGGCAATAGGAATCTTACCTTGCGACGTCGCCTCTCGTCCTCCCGAGTCTCTTGTCTCGTGCCCGATCCGCCTCTTGGAGCTCCACCTCGCTCTGGGCTCCACCTGGCTCCCGATGCTCCACCTCGCACTGGGCTCCCTGCCAGGTAATAATGTCCTCTGCTCCCCTTCTTCCCCTCCAGCACAATCCTATCGCCGTGTAGCACCCTCAGGATTCCTCCACCAGCTACCGTCCTGTAGCCTCTCGAATCCAGTCTGCTAAGTGAGATAAGATTCCGTCTGAAATCGGGTATGTATCGGACCTCCCCCAATCTCCTCACTGCACCGTCATGTGTCCTCCAACTGACCGTCCTAATGCCTCTGATCGCACAGCTCGATCCATCCGGCAAATATACAGTGCTCTCACTGTTCTCCAGGGAGTCAAACTGCTCTTCTCTGCAACACACATGATAGGGGCATGCAGAATCTAATATCCACTGTTGGGAAGAAGTAGATACCTCGTCAGATATCTCCAGGACATCTCCATCTGAATCACTGCCGGCCGTCGCTACAGCAGCCACCGTCCGATTTTTCAGTTGAGGGCAATCTCTGGCTAGATGCCCCAACTCCTAACACCGGTAACACCTGGTTTTGCTCAAGTCCCTCCTGGACTTAGACCGCCCTCGTTGCGATCTCCTGTCGCTCCGTCTACCGCCTCCTGCACCTCCAGAAGCCACCAAAGCTGAGTATCGACACTTGAGCTCGAAGCTGGGTTCTCTCTCCTGAGAACCTCGTTCTGGAGTATCGCCGCGGTGACCTCGTCCATCTTGATAGTGCTCTTCCCCACTAGAAGAGCAGTCACCAAGGACTCGTACGAAGAAGGAAGCGACGCCAGCAAAACCAGCACCCTGGTCTTCTCCTCAACATTCTCGCCAACGCTGAGAAGGTCGGTGAGGATCTTCTGGAAGTGGCTCAGATGCTCCTGCATGCTCTGTCCCTCAGTCATCCGCAGTTGATAAAACTGCCTCCAGAGGAAAAGAGTGTTGGTGAGAGACTTCGCCATGTACAACTCCTCGAGCTTCGACCACAGCACCGTCGGGGAAGTCTCGCTCAGCACATGGATCACCACCTCATCCGCCAGGTACATGCGGATGGTACTCACCGCCTGCATTTGTAGCTGTTTCCAATCCCGCACCTCCATGGTGGTCAGCTTCTCATCGCACAAGAGAGCTTCGATCAACCCCTGTTGGATGAGCACGTTCTTCACCCTTGCCTGCCACAAGGAGAAATTGCTCTTACCATCAAACTTGTTGATCTTCATTCTGATTGTTCCTGTTTTCTCCATCTTCAGTCTTGCTCACCACCACTGCAATCTGCGTCCTTGTATCGCCTTGCTCTGATACCACTTGTTGGGTGGATGTCTGGCCAAGACACCACCTCCCAAGATCTTTTCAGTACCACGCGATGCAGCAGAAAGAAAGAAGAAACAAAACAAAAGGAAAAACAATCAAAATACGTGGATCAGCCACAAAAGGGCTCGCCTCCACGGGGCATGCAAACTTCACTATGAAAAGAAAATTTTACAAGAGGAGACCTCACCCTCAACCCTTGTACACCCAATTCTCTCTCACATGAAGTTTCTCTCACAAAAGCTCTCTCTCTCTTGGAGACCCCCCTGAACCCCTGAAGAGCCTGGCGACCGCTGTCCAGGAGCCTCCTGCTCCTTCTCTCACAGCGCCTCACGCCTCTCTCTCTCCTCTCGATTCGTACGGCGGCCAGAAATCGAACGCCACACTCTCTGTTTCGTTCTCAGGCTTTTTAAAGCCTTAAACATAGGTTAGAGAGTGATTAGGAATCCTAAACATAGCCAAAAAAAAACCCTCCTGACCGTCGGATCAAGACCGGGAGCGTCCTCGACCCTTAGATCGCGCTCCGGTCCACGAAATAGGGCCGTGGACCGCGAGAAACGTGTGGGAAATGCCCACGCGGTCCGCAGGCCGGGCCGTGGACCACCCGGTCCACGGTGGACCGGGGCAAGAGCCAGCAGGCCCGCTGGCTTGGGCCGGCCCGCGTGCGGGCCTGCACGCGCCTGGGCCGCGCGCCCGCGTGCGCCTGGGCCGTGCGCCCCACTGGGCCGTGCGCCCGCCTGGGCCTCGGGCCCCCCCCACGCGGGCCTGGGTCGCGCGTCCCGCGCGCCGCCGCCTGCGGCCGTGCCGCTGCCGTCCGCCGCCGGTCGCCGGCGGTCCTCCGCCGCCTTGGTTCTCGTGCCGACTTCGAAAGCTCGTATCTTCTCCATCCGAGCTCCGATTCAGGTGATCTTGGTCTCGTTGGACTTCGTTTTTCACCGCGAACCTCGCTGTGGGCTCAATGTGGGCTGAATCTCGAGGCGTCAAATCCTAACACCATTGAAAGTGCATAATTTTGAAGAATCGGTTGCTATGTTGGCACTAAAGCGAGGTCTCTGCAACGAGCACCTCATCTACTCTCTCGATAAGATGTTCACAAGGGATTACACCGACCTTCTAGCACAGGCTCGAAAGTATGTGCAAACTGAAAAAGGTAGAGTTCCACGCAAGCAAGAGGGAGGTCAGGCTTGTTGGATGTCGACATCACATGGTGTTGACCTTATAATTGAATTTGATGATTCTAAAATTTTGAGAGATTATGGTACTAATCATGTGTTTCAAGGATGGATATAGAATTTTTTAGGTACTTACAATGAAGAAATCATCCATAGAAAAAATTTTCTCAAGATGCCAAGTCATAGGACTTAAAAGAATAAGTTCTCACAAGTTTGGATGGCTCATTATGAAGAAAATAAATTTTTAAAAAAAAATTATTTGGAAGCATTAAGATTAAGAAATTCAAGTTTAAGAGGCAAAAATATGAAAAGAATAAAGTTGGAAGGTTTTGAATCGATTCCAAAAGATTTCGAATCGACTTCAGTACGTTGGTATTAAGTGGCACAGAGCTCAAGTCGACTCGTAAATAGCAAGAGTCGACTCTCTCTCAAAAAAATAAAAAGTAAAATTTTTGAGTGCAGTCCATGAGCTGACTCATAGGACAGACGAGCTGACTCGTAGTAAAAAATAAGTTCATTCGAAATGAAAACAAGTCGACTCCTAACATGAAAAAGGCATAACGGCTAGTTTTTTTATATTTTTTCAACAGCTAATTTTTATTCTTAATGGCTATTCCAAGAGCTTCAATGGTCAAAATTCATTCTCCAACCACTTCTAAAGTTATAAAAAGCTAGAGAATCATTTGAAAAGATAAATTAAGTAGATTTAAAGAGAGAATCTTTTACTTTTATGAAAAATATGGAATATCCAAAAAGAATAAAAAAGAAAAATTTGAGCACAGATCTCAGTGGATTTTTAAGAGTATTTATCTTCATCATTTTTACATAAACACACTGTAATCAGAGAAATTATAATAAAATTTTCAAAGAGAGTTTGGGGAGTAGATGTAGATGTGGATTACATCGAACCACTATAAATCTTTGTTTGTTTGCGTTATGACTTTGCTTTTTGCTTTACTTATTTAGCTTAGTTTTAAATCCTTGTAAAACATCATACATATATCTTGAATCTGTTGCTACTTGAATCGTGCACATCGTATCTATTTAAATTGATTTAACTAGAAGCACATAATTACCTGAGAGCTTAATTTGATTAAAATTTTATAAGAACTTAATTCATCCTTTTGGGTTATTATTTTTGGATAACAAGTAGTATCAGAGCAAGTGCTTTATTATTAGTTATTGATTTAGCAGTCAAAGAGTTAAAGATCACGATAATTCAAATAAAATTTTTGTTTAATGAAGGATATTCTATAGATAGATCCTCAAATTATATCTATTGAAAAGCTAGGATGAAAATTTTCATATAAGCACATGATTATAATTTATAAAAAATTATAGTCAATGGCCTGTACACACCTAATGTATTAACTCATGATAAAGAAATAGTCCAATTAAATACCAAAGCTATGAATATGCTATATTGTTCATTAGATATAAATAAATTTAATGTAATTTTTCATATATTTTAGCAAAATAAATTTGGGATCAATTGAAAACAACTTATGAGAGAGCACATCAAGAAGAAGAATCATGTTCCAAAAAAGATATGAAAAGAAGAAGAAAAAGAAGAAATAAAGGAGAAAGGAAACATCAATCAAGGGAGAGCAAAGCAAAAAAAAGAAAAATGAAAAGGAGAAAGAAGGTATAGCAAATCTTTGCCTCATGACTCAAAATGATGAGATAAATATTGAAAATTCCTTCAAATTTATCTTTAATGAATTATTTGAAGCCTTTCATGTGCTAATAGATGAATACAAAAGGATAAGATTGAAAAACAAAGAGCTAAAGAAATCAAATCAATTTTTAATTGAAGAAAAAAATAAAATATTGAGTGAAAAAGAAGATCTTTTGAATAAAAAGAAAGTATTAGCTAAAGAAAAAGAGAATTTAGTAAAATCTAAAAAATTTTTAGTTGAAGAAAAAGAATAGCTCTTAAAATTAGAGATGTTAATCAGGTCTGGTCGGATCATAAACGGATCAGATCATAAATGGGTCAGATCATAAAATCGTCAACCCAAACTCGAATTATTTATTAAATGGATCAAAAATTCAAACATGAATCTGATTTATTTATTAAATAGGTAATCCAATCCGATCCATTTAATTCATTTATTAAACAGATCAAATTAGGTTAAACAGATTAAATGAGTTAAACAAGTTAAACAGGTTGGGTTAAATGGGTCAGAAACAGATTAAACATGTTAAATAGGTCTTAATGGGTTAAACATATTAAACAGGTCGGGTTAAATGGGTCAGAAATAGGTTAAACATATTAAATGAATTATCTGATTTAACCCAATCTAAATATTAAATGAATTAAACAGATCAGATATCTAAAATGCAAATCTGACCCACTTATTAAATGGGTTAAACGGGTTGACCCATTTATGATCCAAACCCATTTAGCTTAAATCCAAACCTGTTTATGGTGGATCGAATACAGGTTGAGTTGGCGGGTCAGATCATATTTTGCTAGCTCTACTTAAAATCTAAAAAATCTCTTTTAGAAAAAAATATCAAATTAAGAAAAGAGATCGAAACATTGAAGCCTATAGTTGATAAATTCATATTAAATTCTCAAAAGCTTCAAATGATTTTTGAATGATCAAAAGATCGTTTTTGATAAAACTGGACTTGATTTTAATACCTTACAAATATAAAAATTTATCAAAAATATGTTTACTGGAGTTTATCATGAAAATCATTCTATAGTTTGCTTTAAATGAAACAAAGTAGGTCATAAACTTTCTAAATACAATATCTATACGAATGGTCATACTTGTGTCAAACAAATTTAGATTCCAAAAAGAACCATATGCACTAACTCAAATGGATCCAAAAAAGCTTGGGTACCAAAAATTAAAAAATAATTTTGCAGGTATACTAAGCATTCAAGGGCATGAAAAGAGTTAATTCTTAAAGGATGGATGTTTAGGACTTAAGTTGATGGGTGATGATGTTTAGTATAATTGATTAATTTTGATCATTTATCAATATGTGTAATGATCTTATTCTATGCCTTAAATATTTTGAATATATTGTTTATTTGCATGCTCTCTTGATACTTTATATCATGTTATTTCAATTGTTAGTTT
>NC_025994.2:977664-1080279 GCF_000442705.2 Elaeis guineensis | reverse complement strand
TTGAAAAATCTAAATTAAAATAAGCTTGACTGTATAAGATATTATTTGGATATAACACTTACAAATTATTTTTTTTGATATTTTCATAAGAAATGTAATCATTGAAATATGTCAAATTTTGCATGATTGAAAAAATACCAAGATAAGACATACATGTATAAAAGATTATATGCTTGATGTTGTTGATTTACATAGTATCTTAGCTTGACCCTTAAGGATTTACAAAATTTCCTAGTTAAACCAAAATTCATAGAGTCATTATCTAGATTCTCCTTGATTTGATCTCATTTGATTTGATTGATTATCATAGCCCTAATCGACTAATTTTTGATCTCTCAAATTGATTTGAATATTTTTCTTGATCATTGATTTGATTTGCCATTGATCCATATTCAATTTGAGCTAATTTTCTTTGGATTTAAACTTCTTGAACAGTTTTCTGTATCGAGGAGTCGACTCTTGAAATCGAAGAGTCGACTTATGATTTTTTAAAGAAAAACTGTTCAATGAGGAGTCGACCTCTAATTTTACTAGAGTCGATCCCTCTTCAGAAACTAACTCTTGATTGAGCAGGAGTCAACCCCTGTGTCTGGGATGGATTTATTAATTAGAAATGTCTCATGGCTCTGTTCATTCATTTCTCATTTCTTTCGAGCCGAAATCCTTTTCAAACCCCTTTTTCTTTTAAATTAGACCTTTTTTTTTCATTTCCACCCTATTCTTTTGGTTTTTATTCTCTAATGGTACTTACTTCAGCAAATGAGAATGTTTGTGATCAAGGTCAGTCATCTAGAGACATTAGACCATCCTCACTTTCTCAGCTTGGACCCTCAACATAGATCACCCTGATCCACTCTCTTAGGATAGTAGGACTTCTTTCTTAAAGCTAAGGTATTCCTAGCAATCCTTTTTTTTGATAGATGTAGATTGCATACAATTTGGATATACTGTCTGTTATTATCATTGTAATCACCCTTTGGCAATGAATGAAAAATTGATCTTTTATAGAAATTCAATATGTTTGATGTTATGTAAATAATTTTTATACTTATTTGTTTGATTGAAAATATGCTCTATTTGTAAAACTTAAAGGATGTTGTATATTCGACAACATGCATGCAGAATTTATAGTATGCAGAATTTTAACATTTAAAATTTATATATGCAGCAAAATTAAAATCAGATATAAATTAAACAAATTTAATCTATCTAGCATACTTTAAGTAGATCTAATCTACTCCTAATAGGATCGTTCACATGCTTATAATGCAGAAATTAAATCAGATTTTGCATAGATGCAAAATCGAGATTAGATCTTGATACCTTTGCACGGGTAGCAATCCGCAATTGATGATCCAAGTAGCCTGATGAGGTCTTCGTCTAACCGTACATGCATCCGACCTCTACAGGTATTCACACAAGGCCCTGACTGATCAGAGGTTGATGATTTCATTGGAGTGCTAGCGTCCTAGCAGAAATCAACTCCTAATGGCCGATCACACTTTCTTCTTTGGATCTCACGGTCTCTACCTGAGAAGGAGAAGGATAGGAGGAGGAACAATTGAAGAGAAGAAATCCTTTTCACTCTCTTCTTTTTACTTTTCACAAAACCCACGCCTAAGCAACTAAAGCCCATGCCAAAAACTCTCGGCCAACCCTCTACTTTTCCCACTCGGTGAGAAATCAAATTTCACACTTGAATACCATAGAGCACACAGAATTGTCAAACAAAATTGAGAACTCTTTAAGAGTGGGCGACAAGGGATAAAGATTAGTTTGTTTGAATTTGAATTCAAATCTTGTTTGAATTCAAATTCAAACCTAACCACATCCAAAAGCCATTCAGCAAGAGGAACTCACCCCCACCATCTTCTCTAAAAAAATACGATGGAACCTCTATCAATTGTCGCACAAAAGAGAGAGAGAGAGAGAGTCTATCATAAGTGGTGATGAAGAGGTTCAAGGGAGATGGAATAAGGATAACATTTGAATTCAAATCTCATTTGAATTCAAACACAAACCAACCCATCCCAATCCAAAGGGGCGACAAGAAGAGGCTATGGGCATGGAGGTTTCTTTCATAAAACTCAAAATTACGATGAGAAAAGGTGTGGAGATAAGGTGAGTGGCGCAAGGGAGTTTGAATTCAAACTTTCAAAACAATTGAACTCACATTATCTCAACCAAATCCAATTCGATTAGACTCAAATAGAGTAGGTCAAGCCTAATTCAATTAGGCATCTAATCTCTCAATTAAATCCTAATCATATTAAAAATTAATTGAGTCCAAACTCTGATCAAATCAGAAATTGATCTCTTTTGTGATTGGGTTATCTCATAACTCAATCAGAACAAACCTAATCCAATTAACTTTGAACTAAACCTCATTGCTCAATCAAATTGAGCCAATTAGTAATTCAATTACTAATTAATCTTTCAATAATTCACTAACCATTAGTGAATTATTTTATTATAATTTTTGTATAGGATTAATCATTAATCAAATTGATGATTTTATCCATCAACGATTCATAATCATGAATCACCCATCTGATCAAATAGAAATCTTTTTTGTATATGATCCCGTAGGTTTTACTTTGTCTGATAATGAGATATATTATGATCTCTATTATAATATCATTGAAACTCTTTTCGATAGATCAGAATAATTCCAATTCTAGCTTTCATGGGTCATCGATCATCAAGATAACGTTCGGTGAGTCTCACAATCCATCAGTGATATCTAGTAGTATGTAGTGGCAATCCAGCAAATAAAAGTATCAAATCTCTAGGTACAGTTATCATGTAGTCTGATTTTTCTATCGTGAGTTCCGACAGGATGCATGTCAAGGATAACTCATCAAACACATTCATCCGTCATATGTGAGATTCAATCAACTCGAGTCCATGTGAAATCTTATAGAAACTCTTTTCCATAATTCACCTATCATGGTCATGAATTTTAGGACTCAGTCTCATGAACCGCATAGGACCTCTTCCTATCTATCAGGGTCGACAGATCCCATCTTGGTGTACATCTTATTTTTACAATGAATCTACTGTAGCCAACATACATAACAAGATTCTGAATGGCTAGATAATCAAGTGATTATGCAATCAAACTACAGTAACCCCACTGTGAACAGTCGAGGCACCTCAGATCAAAGAACTATCTACACCACTACAACTATGAATTAGTCATTGATGAGTGGGTAGCTATCTTAGTGACTTCTCGTATTGATCATGCTCAGTATCAGTTATTTTTTAAAAACCACCTGCACTCTCGCTCCAGTATCCCTACACTGCAAACTTGAGACTCATCTGTCTAAAAAAAAAGATCTGTGCACTGATCTATCTGGATTGGTCATCATCGTCGTGACGATCTTTTGATCGAAAGTATATAGAAATTAACCACTAATAATACGTGCTTCAAATTCTCAACTCTTTGAGAATACATATCATTATCCGTTAATTCCTCGGACGATTCATGGATACAATAAAGTACACATAATATGAATAAAAAATTAATCTAAATTTTATTAATTTTAAAATTTAATTATAAAATTATGCTCCAAAAATATGCATGTGTCAGTAAATCTGATTTTTAGGGCACACATCTAACAAACTCCTACTTGATCTAAAATTATTTGACCACAAATCTAAGCCCCATCTTCTCAAGATGAGCTTCAATCTTCTGTTAACTCAGCGGCTTGATCAGTGGGTCAGCCATGTTCTCAGTGGAGTTGACTCTTTACACCTCGATGAACTTCTCGAGGTATTCGCGAATCAGATGAAACCATCGCTCGATGTACTTGGACTTCTGGTGAAACTTTGATTTTTTAGCAAGAGCTATAGCACCATCGTTGTCACAGAAGAGTAGAACGGCATCCAATAGCATCACACTCAACTCTGCAACAAAATTTTTTAAATCAAAATCCTTCCTTAGCAGCTTCCGATGCAGTAATATACTCTACCTCTATAGTGAAATCTATAATAATCGATTGTTTGGAACTCTTCTAGCTAATCGTACTATCATTACACAGGAATACAAAATCTGATGTAGATTTTCTATCATCAATGTCAGACATGAAGTTTGAATCAGTGTATCTCTATACCCGCATGTCTCCTCTTCCAAAGATCAAAAAGAGATCCTGAGTCATTCTCAAGTACTTAAGAATATTCTTCACAGTAATCCAATGCTCCTCACTTAAATTCGACTGATATCTACTTGTCACACTCATAGCAAGAGTAATATCAAGTTGTATACATAGCATTGCGTACATGAGGCTTCCTATAGCAAAAGCATAAGAGATCTTGCTCATATGCTGTATTTCTTAGGTGTGCTAGGGCACATCTTCTTAGAGAGGTAAATTTCATGTTTGAAGATAGCAGACTCCTCTTGAAATTCTCCATACTGAACCAGAGTACTTTTTCTATGTTCAATTGCTGTGATAAATCTAGCATTCTTTTAGGTCTATCTCTATAGGCCTTAATTTTCAGAATGTAGGATGCTTCTCCAAAATCTTTAATGAAAAACTTTTTGGACAACCATACTTTTACAGAAGTCATCATGGGAATGTCATTTCCAATTAGGAGTAGGGGTGTAAATGAACTAGATTGGATTGGATTATACCTAAATCCAACTTCAATCTGAAATATTTTGGACTTGAAAACTTGACTCCAAAATCGAACAAATATTCTATGAGTCCAATCAAATCCAACCCAAAAAGTTTGGACTGGATTGGACTGGATTTTTAGATTTTTACATATATTAGACTGTAATTTGGATCATAATTCAAAAGTAAGTTATATGAATTCGAAATATATACTACTTATGGGTACTCTATAATATCATCTATATCTGACAACTAATATTATAATAACAATGGATGAGAAATAAAAAATATAAATTTTAATACCAAGGATCTCAACAAGTCGTGCTATAATAACATCATGTAAAAAATATGAGTTCTAGATTTTTAAGAAAAATTATATCGTCAAAATATAATAAGTTCTATAACATTTAAAAGAAACTAAACTTGAAACATACACACTCATAAATACACGCACACACACACATATATATGTATGTATGTAAAATTCAAAAATCCAAACTAGAAGAATGGGTTGGATTTGGTTTGGACCCATAGTTTAGACTTTGGATTGGATTTGGATTTTATAACATTATATCCAATCTAAGTCTAAAATTCAAAAATTTTAAAAATAGACTCCAAATCCAAAATCAAAGTCTAAAAATCCGATCCTCTAATTCAATTTGGATCGGTTTGAATTTTGGATTTTCTCTAATCTATTTACATCCTTAATTAGAAGGATGTCATTCACATATAATACAAAAAATATGACAGTGCTCCCACTGATCTTCTTAAACACGCACGATTTTTTTTCGTTCTTGATGAAATTAAATAATTTGATTGCATCATTGCAATGAATATTTCAACCCCGAGATGTTTGCTTTAGTCCACAAATAGACCTTTGCAGCTTGCAGACCATGTGATCTTTATCACTGGATGTAAAATTCAGAGGTTGCTCCGTATAGATATCTTCCTCAAAATATCTATTTAAAAAGATAATTTTCGCATCTATCTTTCAAATCTCATAATCATGAGTTGCTACAACAGCAAGCAGTATCCGAATGGACTTAAGCATGGCAACTGACGAGAAGATCTCTTGATAGTTAACGCCTTCGCACCGACTATAACTTTTAGCTACAAGCCTCACTTTAAAGGTCTCTACCTTTCCATCTGAATAGATATTTCCCTTAAAGATCCATTTACATCCAATAGAAACTATTCCTGCTGGTAGATCTACTAAGGTTCGACCTGATTGGTATGCATTGAGTCTATCTATGACCTTATTGTTTCCAACCATTTCTCAGAGTCGATATCTAACATCGCTTCGTCATAGATTTTAGAATCATCAATATGGTCCATGTCACCCATGAGAAATGTTTCCTCTATATCCTCTTCTAATACACCCATGTATTTTTTTGGAGGACGTGTGATCCTACTGGATCTACAAGGTGAAATGGGTTCCTCAAGCTCTACGACTTGTTGCTCTTCAGAGACACTCTCTTTGAGCTGAATTTTTTTTCTACTACCTCCATCCTAGATAAACTTCTTTTTCAAAAATTTAGCATATCAGCTCATAATCATATTGTGATTTTTTGAGAAGTAAAAATAGTATCCCAAAGACTCTTTTGGGTATCTTATAAAATAAGCTCTCATAGATCTAGCATCAAACTTATTCGTCTGTTGCCGTTTGATATAGGTCGGACATCCTCAAATTCTGAGATAATCAAAATTTGGCTTCTTACCATGCCATATCTTATATGGAGTGGTAAGAATAGATTTAGAAAAAATCCTATTAATTAAGTAATTAGTAGTCATTAAGGCATGTCCCCAAAGAAATAAAAGAAGGTCAATGAAGCTTATTATAGATCGAACTATATCCAAGAGAATCCGATTCCTCCATTCTAAAATTCTATTGAGCTGAGGCATTTTAAGTGAAGTTCATTGAGAGACAATATCCTTTTCTTTAAGGTAACTGAGAAATTCTCCACTCAGGTATTCTCCAACTCGATCTGATCGAAGTACTTTAAGTAATTTTTCAGTTTACTTCTCTTTCTCAGATCTAAATTTTTTGAACCATTCAAAGACTTCATATTTGTGTCTCATAAGAAAGATATATCCATACTGAGAAAAATCATTAGTAAAGGTGATGAAGTAGAGATAACCTCCTCTGATCGGCACATCAAATGGGCTGCACACATCAGTATGTACCAGAGCCAGTACCTCAGTGGTCTTTTCTTCATATCCTACAATGGATAGCTTAATCATTTTTTCTTAAAAATAGGACTCAGATTGAAATTGACTCATCCGTGAATGAGTCTAAAAGACTGTCTTTCACCAGTCTATCAATCTCTCTTTCTCCAATATGATCTAGCTTAAGGTGCTATTTGTACTTTAGATTAACCTCATTTTTGGATCTCTTAGATCCAACAGCACTCACAACTTGCTCAGATAAATTGACTGACTCATCTGTATCAATATGTAAATGATAGAGACTGTTGATTAAAGGTGTTGAAAAATGTATCCTAAAATCAATCGTTTGGATAATTGTGCTCATTTTGTAATATATATATGAATCAATGAATAAAAGTTATTTTGACATCATTCATCATAAAACTACATCTTCCTTGCTAGAACTCTTATGTTGTGATGAAGTCCTTAGAACTATGAAGTAATCGATAAAGGAAGATTTATCGTATAGCTTTTAAATATATTCAGGATCAAATAATACATCATTAAAAGATGATGATGTTTATCGAGTGAAAGTCATTGTGTGCCATATAGATTGATTGTTCTTTTAATCAAAAAGTATGGAGACACTGATATGACTTACAGATGAGATGTAGAAATACATCGTTATTGAATAAGTGACTCACCTGCTGAGCACTCTGCTGTCAAAAGTAGCTCGTGAAGCGAAACGTATGAGCATAACTGTCCTCAAATCTGAGATCATCATAGTGACTTATAAGCAACTCACTGTGTTTTGGTGTCAAACTATCTGTATTTCTAATACAGTGACAGAAGGCTACTGGATACAGTCAAGTACTTATGAAGTCTATATGTGGATCCAGATAAAATTGACTCCTCCAGATTATAGGAGCTAATGCATCACTGTATTTTAATTTAATAAAATCTTGATCAGAATAATCTATGTGATAGATTTGAAAGATTGAAATATAATGTAATGATCCTTCAAGGTTGACAGTTTAACCCTAGAACGTCTTAGAGCATTCAGGATTAAAGAGATGAATTATGCGGTAACCATATGCATAGGTTCTTAAATATTATCTTGTAATAATTTGACCTATCCAGACATCGAAAATATTGCTAGATGATAACTTCGATTAGTACAGAAAATAGTTTCTGTGCTATTGACTTAGTGTTCGAACCTATAGAGTCACGCACAAAATCAAACGATATAGAAAAAATTGACCTAATTCTATATATTCAATTTGAAAGTACATGACTTGATTGAACAAGTAGATTAATTTGATTGAGAATTAAGTTATGTTATATGGGATTAAACAGTTGACTATGTCTAGCTAGCACTAGATATGAGGTTCAGATTCAATGTCGAGGATGAACGAGATTTGATCTTTAATCTAAAGAGACTATGAGAGATTAAATTTAAGTGCTAATTAATTTTAGATTAGATCTAATTTAATTAAATTTAATTGAATTCATAAATTCAAGTTAGACTTGGTCCTAAATTCTAAACAATTTGGAATTGACTACCTATTCAAAATTGATTTGAATCTGGTTTGAATTAGATTCGAATTAATCCATATTTGGATTAGATCCTTAG
This sequence comes from Elaeis guineensis, assembly GCF_000442705.2. Taxonomy (NCBI): domain Eukaryota; kingdom Viridiplantae; phylum Streptophyta; class Magnoliopsida; order Arecales; family Arecaceae; genus Elaeis; species Elaeis guineensis. The sequence continues at coordinate 1,071,885 of NC_025994.2, read as the reverse complement.
AGTCCACTTTTATTGAAATTCTCTCTCCTCTTGGTAGATCAAGAGATGGTGGGATGCTGGTTGTTGCCGCCCCATACTTGGGTGTAGGCATGGGTGCATGAGGGTGCCTAGTTAGGCGCCAATCCTTTCTCCCTTAGGACTCTTTTTTTGATAAATTATGGATTAATTTAGAGCCTGTTTGAATTAAAAATTCTAGTCTCGTGGGTCATAAAAAATTATTTATAAATAGAAAAATCTCTAACTATCATAGCATAACAATTAGATTATGTGCTAAGGCGAGAAAGAGAGAAAGAGAAGGCATGAAGAAGAGTGGGCGTCACCCATCCTTGGCGTGTTCCCCCTTTGGCATCCTATCTTCCCTTGGCGTGAAGAGTTCTTGGGCATCCCTCTTACTAGTGTGAGGCATCACACCAAGAGCCTCTCTCCCCTCCCTTGGTGCCTTACGAAGGTGCTTCAATTTGAGACTTCATCTCACTTTCCTGCAAAGTTTGACATACGCGCAAAGTAGAGGGTTTGTGGATTCAGACCTACGCGAGGCTTTAGATTCAGAATCTTTAGAATTTGATTCAAATTTTTCTACATATCAGGTAAAGATCTAATTTTTATTTAGTTGTTATAAAAAATTTTTAGATGCAACCCTGACTATTCGCTGTGTTTCTCCAAAGAAATATGTTTCTTTCCCTTCAAAAAGATCACGTGCAATCATTTTATTTCCAAAATAAATGGTGCAATGATTCTTACTGAAACTGATTTCATAATCATCCTGTGTTAAACACAAAATAGAAATCAAAATTTTGTTCATATTAGGCACACAGTAACAGTTCCTCAATTCTAGATAAAAATCAGACAGTAGTCGAAGAAGATAGGTTCCTATGGCCATGACCGTAATTTTTGCCCTGTTACCAACACATAGGGTCATTTCTCCTAACCTCAACCTTCTACATTCTTTAAGACCCTACATTAAAGTACATAAGGTACACTAGAACCAATGTCTATTACTCAACTGGTAGTAGAAGAAATCATTAGGTTAGTCTCCATCACGAGTAGGTCCGATATACCTTCTAAAGATGTGTCCCTCGAATTCTTCGAGGTCCCTGTCAATATTTCTTGGTCTAAGACATCACCTAGCTTTTCAGAACTTAAAATATCTTTTAAATCCCTTAGCCAATCCTTACAGTTGGAACCTGACATTGGTTGATTAAGATGCAGGTTAGTCAATTAGAAGCAATCAGTTTTCTTATAGAGAGAAAAATTTCAAGTTAGACTTTTGTAACTGATTTTAGTTTATTTTAAAAAAATTATTTTCAAAAATAAACTTGCTCCCACTAATTCGTTGGAGCTCCCACTATTTCTGCAGATCCTAAACTCCTCGGATTAGGAAGCGAAAATCTCTTCAGGAGTTAAGGTTCCTAGTGGATACTGCGGTCCCACAATTGGCACACCATCTCATCCGACAGATCTTGGTGAATATATCAACCAATAGACGGACAACTCTTGTCCAATGCTTCTCAAGCAAATTATGTTGGGAATAGTGTCCCAAAGCCAATCTTCAGTCTATTGACGGTTGTGCTCATTTTTATATATATACATGAATTATGAATTAATAAAAATTATTTTGGTATTTTTCATCACAAAATATTTCATCTTCTAATGAACTCCTATGTTGTGGTGAAGTCCTTAGGACTATTTAGACTCGACAAAGGAGGATTTGTCGTTTAGTCCTTAAATCTGTTCGCGACCAAATGATATGTTGTTATCAAGGACGACAACATTTATCAAGCATAGGTCGTTGTGTGCCATATAGGTTGGTTGTCCTCTTAACCAATGAGTGTGGAGACACTGGTATGGCATACAGGTGAGATGTAAGGGTACATCTACACTGAACGTGACCGACTCCGGAGCTATTTCTGCTGTCAAGATTTGCTCCGATGAAATATGGGTATAAATGTTCCTCCGACCTGAGACCGCCACGGTGACTTGCAAGCAACTCACTGCACTTAGGCACTGGACTACCTGAATTTCTAATTCAGTGACGGAAGGCTGCTGGGTGTTGTCAAGTACTTGACTTGTCGGTACGTGTGTCAAGATGGGATTGACCACTCTAATTTAGGAGCTGTGTACAGTCGTATTTTAATTTAACAAAATCGTGGCCAGGATAGTCTTTGTGAGGAGTCATAGGATTGTTTGAGTTGAGCACGATTTGGATGATCTAATCAGGGTTGACAGTTTAACCCTGAGTCATCCTAAACATAGAGGTCAAAAGGATGAATTATACAGTAACCATATTCACGTAGGTTCTAAGTGTTGCGATTGCGACTATTCGATCTATTTGGTCGTGGGTATCATTGCTAGATGGTCACTTCGATTAGTACAGGAATTGGTTCCTGTGCTACCGGTTTAGGTTCGAACCTGCGGGGTCACACACATTAGAGGTTCCTATCTGATCTGATGGCTGATGAAGAGTCCTAATACTCGTAGACTATGAATCCTACGTATCTAGAACTTTGTGATCGAGAATCAGGATTCTCTGATCATGAGTCCCACATATTTTGGGTATCGGGGTCAAGAGTCCCACTGGTTTGGGACTCTTCGATCAGGATTATATATTGATGAATTCTGATACTTGATTACCCATCGGATTTGGACTTAATATTTATGTGAGGTTTAATTAGTAATTTGATCACTAATTAACTCAATTTGATTGAGTAATTATTTTTGGATCAAGTCCAATTGAATTGGATTCAGTTGGGTTTGACCCGATTAGGTTAAGAGTTGACCTAATCGTCGAGATAGTTTGGTCCCTGATTTGATCAGAGGTTGGGCTTAATCAATTCTGATTTGATTAGGATTTTATTGAGCCTAATTAAGCCTAATTAAGTTGGATTTAAATTAGTCTAATTGGACCTAACTTATTTGGTTAAATTAGGTTGGTTTAAATAATGAAACCACCTTGACCCATTCTCCCTGCGCCACCTCACTTCCACTGCGCCCATTTGAATTCACGAGAAGAAAGTTCTCATGAATTTTTTCTCATGCAAAGCCCTCCTCACGCCCTACTTTAATGCGCCAAATGAGTGGATAAGGATGATTGGTTGGCCATTCAAATTCAAAACAAAGTTTGAATTTGAATGAGCAACCAATCTTAGCGCCTTGACCTTATCCTCTTTTAGCCCCCATTTATTACACGAAAAATATTTCTCATGAAATCACTCATGCACAAATTAAGCCACGCCCTCCTCTTCTCATGCCCTTAGTGGATAGGGATAAATGATTTTCATTTGAATTCAAATGTGCAATTACTCATCTTTATCCTCTCACGTGGATAAGACGTTTGACATTATTTTAAAAGGAGGAGAAGAGTGGGGCGTGTGCAAAAAAAATTTTGGAAAGAAAATCTGGGTGTGAGGAATCCTTGTGTGCAAGGTGAAGGTCTATATCCTTCCGAGAGAAAAAGAAAGAAAAGAAAGAAAAAGTGTGCGCAGGGTTTAGTGAGTTCTTCAGGGTTTCAGCTGGAGTTCGAAAGTGAGAAGGTGAGCTACGAGTGTCGTGAGCCCACCAAATTTTAGAAAATCTTCAATATTTTTTCAAGCATGTCTGCTGACAATCTGGAGCATCCGAAGAATCGGCAGATATCGATCGAAAGAGTTCGATCAGCATCGGCTATCGAAAAGGCTCTACAACGAGCTAGCACTCGTGAGGAGTCGATCAGATCCAGAGCTTCGTGTGAACGATCTGCAGAGGCTAGACACACTGTGTGACTATATCATGATGATCAGACTCTCTCGACGGTGATCAGATTGCGGCGATCTACTACCCGCATAAAAGTATTGTGTTTGAACACATTATAGTAAAGTATTTACTGTTTAAATTTGAATTTCAAATTTAAATGCATGCATGCTATATATCATATTTAGATCTTAGTGTAGGATAAATTTTTATTAATTAATTAGATTAATTAATAATTTTACTGTAAAATAGTAATTTTGAAAAAGTTTTAAAATTATCATTTTACCCTGCACTGAATTTTTCCACAAATGGTATCAGAGTGGATTCTTAGATATGATATATATATTTGCATGTGTAGATTAAGTTATAATCTAAAAGTTTAAATTTGAAATTTAAAATTTAAAATTTAAAATTTGAATTTTAAAAGTTGTTCGAAATTTAAAATTCAAAAATTTAAAATTCAAAATTTAAAATTTGAATTTTAAAATTTGAAATTTAAATTTAAAATTTAAAAATTTGAAATTCAAAATTTAAAATTTAAAATTTGAAATTTGATTGAAATTTCAAATTTGAAATTTAAAATTTAAAATTCAAAATTTAAATTTAAAATTTAAAATTCAAAAATTTGAAATTTGAAATTTGTTTGAAATTTGAAATTCAAAATTTAAAATTTGAAATTTGAAATTTGAAATTTAAATTTTGAAATTGGTATATTTAGATATACTTGATCCAAGTAGCAAGTAATCAAATTGGGTTGGTTGCCATGTCCGTCCGGTCATAGGAGAAAAGTAGGGTTTAAAGGCCTTCTCTTCTCATCGATGGGGTCTCCTATGGCGGTAGGGATACCGATGCGCTTATATCCCATGCAGATGAAGCAGTGAAAGGAATATTCATGATTTATTTTGATTGAGTTATTTTCTGTTATGTAATTAGCTATAGGATTGCTATTTATGAAATGTGCTGATATATTTGTGTAATAAGTCAACATATTTGGTGAACAAAAAATAAAACCTTTCAAATTTGAAAATTATTTTCGAAATGCCAAACCCTGATCCATCAGTCCAAATACTTAATTAAAAGAATTAAGTGTTGTCTAGAATTGTGAATTAAGACCTAAGACAATTGCATAAACTTGTGGTCAATGGGTTAGGTGGATTAGGTCCATAATTGGGTTAGACCTAAGGTTAGCTTAAAGAAATGGATTAAATTAGAGTAATTAGTCAAATCTAATCAAAAGTTAAATTAGATTAGGTCAAGGATACCTAGACTCAACTCAATAGTTGTAGTTGAATGGTCCATGTCTTTAACTAGACCAAGATGGACTTAATTCATGGCTACGCGGTGGAACCCTATTTACTAAGTTGATCAAATTAAAACTAATGAACCGGTTGGTGTCTAAGGTATGTTTGGTAGTTTGACCAGTGACTTTTAAGCGGGAGCTACTCGCAGTGATTCGATCTCTGATGAGTTAATGCTTATCCCACTACTGATCTCACTTACCTGGCCAACCTGGTGAATTAGGTTTTGATTAGATCACTTGGTGATTAGGGCTCACCCATGTCATTAGGTAAATCAATTTGACTGATTTAGGTGCTCTTAATGCCAGTTTTAAGTAAATCCTTTTTAATCTGACTTGGTGAAGTCAGTGGGAGGATTGAAATTAGCTGGATATTTTCTTCTCATCTATTTTTAATAAAATTCTCAAAAAAAAAAAATATTAGATCCTAAAAATGATTAAGTTATAATGATAACTAAGTCATAGCCTCCCATTAAGTGAGTGATAATGAGTCCATTAGTTTAATAATCATTGGAGGCCCAAAGGCCTGGTTCTTATTGACTAATGGAATTATCATTCATAGTATGATAATTTGGTTTGAGTCTTTCTGATGGTGGTTAGGTTGGCCGACCAAAGTCGGGCTTGATTATTTATTGATCCGATTCATCAAATCAAATCATGTTAATGGTTGGACCTAACTAGATTTTTTCAATGGAGGCCAAAGCTACTGATTAGGTTCTGGGGCAAAATTAATTACTAGAAGTTGTTTAAAGAAACAACTGGTTATGAACCTACCCATAGATGCACATGGGTTGACCAACCAAAGTTGGGCTCGTGTGTAGTCTGTGTGGATTCTAGTACCCACTAAGAAATTAAAGTAATATCTCGAATTAGAGGTTGAGGCTACCAATTCATAAAAATACTGGAAGAAACTTTAGACTAAAGTCCAAGTCTTTAGTATTAATAATTTATGTACTAATATAGGTCTAGTTTTCCTTTATGCAGCTACGGCCACTACCCTGTCGCTCCGATCATTATTAGATAATGACAAGCTCATGGGACCTAATTTCGATAGTTGGTATCGAAAATTAAAAATCATCCTTGAGTATGAGCGGATCCTTTATGTAGTAACGGATCCGGCACCTGAGGAGCCAGCCCTGAACGTTAGAGAGATGGTCCGAGACACTTACCAGAAGTGGCTCAATGACCGCACCAATGTCCGGTGCATAATGCTGGCGACAATGAATGATGAGTTCAGTCACAGGTTCGAGATCGTCCAGCCACAGGAGATTCTTCAAATGTTGAATGACTCATTTGGCACGCCTGACGAAGTTGAAAGGCACAAAACTAGTTGTGCCATTTTCAATGCTCGGATAAGGGATGGAGCCTCAGTCACTGATCATGTACTGTACATGATCGAAATGATTGAGTGCCTAAGTAAACTGGGTTTTCTCCTGCACGAGTAGCTCGGTAAGGATGCGATCCTTAATTCTCTGCCTAAGTCCTTCCTTCCCTTTCTTACTCATTTTCGAATGACAAAGCCTGTAGTGAACTACCACGGCTTGTTGGGGTTGCTGCAGAACTTTAAGAAGAATCACCAGCTCCATAAGGAGTCGGTGAATGTTGTGGGTGTTGTGATCCAGGTGGTGTGCCCAAGGCCCAGGGGACCAAGGCTAAGGCTGAGGTCCATCATTCATGAGGGCTTCATGGAGGCTCTAGGGCTAGTTGGGCCCTAGGTTGAAAGGCTGTGGGCCTTTCGGGTTCTTGAGGTCTAGGTTATGTGGGCCTCAAGGGACCAACTCTTTATGGGCCAGGTCTGGGCCCAGGATAGGTGAGATTAGGTTGAGTCATGGGTGTACATGGCTTGGGTTAACCTAATCTCCCATAGAGTTGGTCAAGGAAGTTTTGGGTTTGGGTCACTTGACCCTGTATTTATATATACATGTACTGTATAGGTTTGATTAAGCCAAAAAAATACAAGAACTCTTTCTCTCAAGTCTCTCTCTCTCTTCTCCCTCTCTCTCCAGCCATTTCCATGCCCCAGAAGCAAGAAACCCTAGGGTTTCTTGCCGCCAGGTCCCAAAAAGGAAAGAAAAGCAAGGGAGGCGCTAGCCCCTCCCCCTTTGTGCCGCCAACTCTCTCTCCTCTCCCTCTCTTGTAGCTACCCAAACATCAGGTCCAAGACCTAGAATCTCTTGCAAGAGGTTGGTACAAGTTTCTCTCAGATCTGGAGTTGATCTGAGGTCGTTTGAGGCGTGGGTGAGATCTCCATCAACAGATCTACAGAAAAGGCCGCAGCAGGACAGATCTACAAGGTCTGGTTCCATCTACCTTCTTCCCTATCTAGAACACCCTGATTTGAGATCTACAAATTAAAAACCTCGGTTCAGGCCTGATCTAGTTGGGTACCAAATCTTGGATTTTTTAGAGGTGATCTTAGAGGCGTTCTTCATCTGGAACGAAAGGCTGACGAAGAAGACAGCAACCAGGCTGATTTCGTCAAGGGCCTTCAATCAAGTCCAGAAGTCTCCAGATTTGTTCGTTGCTGGTTCTGCTACACCCAAGGTCCATGGAGGAGCCAGGATCATGCTTCAATAGTTGGTATCAGAGCCACGATGGTGAGGAAGTGCATCCAAGCACGAGAAGTTGAAGATCCCAAGTGTTGAAAATTTTCAGCAAGGTACCATCAAGGTATATTCTACACTTCTTGATTTTATATTGCTTGTTTGGCTTGGATCCAGTTATGGACAGCAATATGAAGGTTGATTTTGAGAAGTTTGATGGTAAGAGAAATTTTTTCATATAAAAAATTTGGATGGAGGATCTTCTGGTGCAAGCAGATCTGGATCAGGCTTTGGATGAGAAGCCTGAGGGAATGACAGATAGACAGTGGGCATCGTTGGAGAAGAAAGCATGCTCGATGATCAGAGGATGTTTGGTGGATGCGGCGTTGTATTCAGTACTGGAAGAAAAGATCTGAAGGGCCTTTGGTCGAAGTTGCACACCATGTATATGGGGAAGAATATGTGCAACAAGCTAATGCTGAAGAAGAGGTTGTACAGTCTTCGAATGCAGAAGGGATCTGATGTGATTGGCCACATTCAGAGGTTCGACCAGTTGTGCATGGAGTTGATGAATATCGGGGTGAAGCTGGATGAGGAGGATAAGTCCCTGTTGCTTTTGTGTTCGCTGCCAGGATCATATGACTCTTTGGTGACTACACTGCTTTACGACAAGGAGACTCTGGAATATGAGGACATGGTCTCGGTGCTGAGGTCTAATGAGCAAAGGAAAAAATTGACCAGAGATCGGGCTCCCCAGGAGGGTTTGGCAGTAAGGGAGAGGACAGGTAGAAGCAGAGGCAGAAGCAAGTCCAGGGGGTGGTCCAAGTCCAGGAAGGAAAAGAAAGAGATGAAATGCTTCAAGTGCAACGAGTTCGGATACTTCAAGTGAGAATGTCCACTATGGAAGAGCAAGAAGGGAGAAAGAAGTGGCTCAGAATCAGTGAGTGCAGTTGCTGGGCAGCAGGTGGAGGATGATCTACTTGTGGTATCAGATGGTCACAGGCATTACACAAAGGAGTGGACACTAGACTCTGCGTGCTCACATCACTACACACCACACAGGTCTTGGTTTGCGACATACACCAAGACAGATGAGGGATCAGTGACTCTAGGCGACAATCATCCTTGCAAGATGGCTGGGATAGGGACAGTCAAGGTGAGGATGTTTGATGGGATTGTGAGGACATTGACAAATGTAAAGCACGTTCTGGAGCTGGAAAAGAATCTGGTGTCACTAGGCTACTTGGAGCGTAGTGGATACAGCTTCAGCAGCAGGGCTAGAAGCGGAGTACTAAACATCTCCAATGGAGCTATGGTAGTGATGAGAGGCAGGAGGTTGGACAATAACCTCTATCGCATGGAGGGATCTGTGGTGATCGGAGAGTCTGATGCAGCAGCTGCAGCACAGGACCAGCAGGGGGCTTACAGGATGTGGCACTACCGCCTAGGCCATATGGGTGACAAGGGGCTGAGGGAGTTGAGCAGGAGAGGACTTATCTCTGATCTGGAGGATGGTGCTACAGGGGAGATCTGTGAGCCTTGCCAGATGGGAAAGTAGAGGAGAGTTCAGTTCAACATCAGTACAGCTTACAGTGCAGCCCCTCTGGAGTTAGTACACACGGATGTGTGGGGACCAGCCCTAGTTTCAGCTAGGAATGGGGCCAGATACTTCATGATTCTGATTGATGATTTCTCAAGAAAACTCTGGATTTACTTTATGAGAGAAAAGTCAGAGGTCTTCATCAAGTTCAAGATCTGGAGAGCTGAGGTGGAGAAGGAGCAGGGGAGGAGCGTGAAGTGTCTGAGGTCAGACAATGGCGGGGAGTACTCCTGCAGAGAGTTCCAAGATTACTGTGAGGAGTGTGGGATCAGGAGATACTTCTCAGTTAAGGGGACTCCACAGCAGAATGGGGTGGTTGAGAGGATGAACAGAACACTTCTGGAAAAGGCACGATGCATGAGGCTGCAGGCAGGGCTTCCAAAGGAGTTCTGGGTTGACACAGTAGACGCAGTGGGTTACTTGATCAATCGGTCACCTCACACCAGATTGGATGGCAGGCTTCCAGAGGAGGTGTGGTCTGGGAGGACAGTTGGGCTGGGCCATCTACGAGTATTTGGGTGCACGGCCTATGTACACATTGGAGCTGGTGAGCGGAGCAAGCTAGACGTCAGATCACGCAAGACGGTGTTTCTAGGCTATCCGCGAGGAGTCAAGGGATACAGGCTGTGGGATCCCTTGGAAAAGAAGGTCATCATTAGTCGAGATGAAACTTTTGATGAGGAGTCAGTCCTACGGAGGCGAGCAGGCATGGAGGAGCAGCAGGAGCAGGAGGAGGTCCAGTAGGGCGCTGCTGGACAGCTTATCTCTTTGATTTTGCCTCTTGCAGGTACTACTGGAGGATATGACATTCAGGTGGAGAACCTACCTAAGGTGTCTTCACAGGTGGAGAGGACTCGAATGGATGATCGAGGCGGAGAGGTCCAGTAGGAGCGAGCTGGATCGAGGACTGATATCGGTGTTGCCCTACACAAGCCCAAGAGGATCATCAGGCAACCAAACTGATATGGCTTCGAGGAGATACTGTCATATGCCCTGGTGATAGTGAATGGAGACCCATATATGTATTAGGAGGGTATTGAGAGCCAGGACAGAGAGCGATGGGTCCAGGCGATGTCCGAGGAGATGCAGTCTCTCCACCAGAACCAGACGTAGTGATTGGTGTAGTTGCCACAGGGGAAGAGGCCCATTGGCTACAAATGGGTCTACAGTCGCAAGAAAGGGCCTTCAGAGCAGGGATGTATCAGATTCAAGGCGAGGTTAGTGGCCAAGGGATACTTCCAGAAGGAAGGCATCAACTTCAGCGAGGTCTTCTCTCCCATCGTCAGACATACTTCCATCAGAGTGTTGCTGAGCATTGTAGCAGCTCAGGATTTAGAGCTGGAGCAGATGGATGTCAAGACGCGTTCCTCCATGGGCATTTGGAGGGGAGGATTTATATGGAGCAGCCACCCAGTTTCAGGGATCTAGGATCAGAGGAAATATTTGTTTGTTGCAGAAGTCGCTGTACGGGCTGAAGCAGTCACCGAGGCAATGGTACAAGCGGTTCGACTCCTATATGCGCAGCATTGGACTTTTTAGGTGTGAGTTTGATCTCTGTGTTTATGTTCAGTCTCTTGAGGATGGTTCTAGGGTGTTCCTACTCTTGTATGTGGATGACATGCTTATAGCATGCAAGAGTAGGAAGGTTGTGCAGGATCTGAAGGCATCCTTATCTCGGGAGTTTGAGATGAAGGATTTGGGCCCTGCAAGGAAGATCCTAGGCATGGAGATTTTCAGAGACCGAGCTCGGATGGTGCTGCATCTATCTCAGGGGGGCTACATACAGAAGGTCTTAGAAAGGTTCGGTATGAAGGAAGCAAAGCCAGTGGAGCTGCCACTTGCCAGTCACTTCAGACTCTCGAAGATCATGGCACCACAGACTGAGGTGGAGGCTCAGGAGATGGAGAAGGTCCCTTATGCTTCAGGAGTTGGGAGCTTGATGTATGCGATGGTCTGTTATAGGCCAGACATCGTTCATGCAGTGAGCCAGGTTAGCAGGTTCATGGCACAGCCTAGCAGGGAGCACTGAAGAGCTCTGAAGTGGATATTCAGATATCTGACGGGTTGAGTTGGAGTTGGCATCTGCTACGGACAGCGAGGAGGTGCAGTGGGATACTCTGACATGTCCAGGGAGGCTCAGGGGCTGATTGGCGGTTATGTAGATGCAGACTTCGATGGAGATGTGGATATCCAGAGGTCTACGACAGGCTTCATCTTTAGCCTGTATGGAGGTCCTATTTCTTGGAGATCGAGTCTGCAGCCTATCACGGCCCTATCCACTACAGAGGTAGAATACATCGGGCTGATAGAAGCAGCTAAGGAGGTAATTTGGTTGAAGAGTTTGTTGACGGAGATGGGCCTTACTCAGGAGGCCATCAGAGTGCACTGTGACAGCCAGAGTGCACTTCTACTAGCACAGAACCCAGTCTATCATGCAAGGACAAAGCACATCGACATTCGGTATCATCGGATCAGGGAGCTTGTGGAGGATGACGAGGTGGAGCTGGTAAAGGTACACACCAAGGAGAACCCAACTGATGCACTTACGAAGGTATTCTACGGGATAGCTTTCAGAGATGTGTTGAGCTGATTCGGCTGATGGACAGAGTGGAGCTGGTTGAGGCCTTGGGATACCAAGGTGGAGATTGTTGTGATCCAGGTGGTGTGTCCAAGGCCCAGGGGACCAAGGCTAAGACCATGGTCCATCATTCATGAGGGCTTCATGGAGGCTCTAGGGCTAGTTGGGCCCTAGATTGAAAGGCTGTGGACCTTTTGAGTTCTTGAGGTCTAGGTTATGTGGGCTCAAGGGACCAACTCTTTATGGGTCCGGTTTGACCCAGGATAGGTGAGATTAGATCGAGTCATGGGTGTACATGGGCTTGGGTTAACCTAATCTTTCATAGAGTTGGTCAAGGGAGTTTTGGGTTTGGGTCACTTGACCCTGTGTTTATATATACATGTACTGTATAGGTTTGATTAAGCCAAAGAATATAAGAACTCTTTCTCCCAAGTCTCTCTCTCTCTTCTTCCTCTCTCTCTCCAGCCATTCTCCATGCCCCAGGAGCAAGAAACCCTAGGATTTCTTGCCGCCAGGTCCCAAAAAGGAAAGAAAAGCAAGGGAGGCGCTAGCCCCTCCCCTTTTGTGCCGCCAACTCTCTCTCCTCTACCTCTCTTGCAGCTACCCAAACATCAGATCCAGGACCTGAAATCTCTTGCGAAGAGATTGGTACAAGTTCCTCTCAGATCTGGAGTTGATCTGAGGTCATTTGAGGCACGGGTGAGATCTCCATCAACAGATCTACAAAAAAGGCTGCAGCAGGACAGATCTGCAAGGTCTGGTTCCATCTACCTTCTTTCCTATCTAGAATATTCCGATTTGAGATCTACAACTTGGAAGACCTCGGTCCAAGCCTGATCTGATTGGGTACCAGATGTTGGATTTTTTAGAGGTGATCTTAGAGGCGTTCTTCATCTGGAACGAAAGATTGACGAAGAAGACAGCAACCAGGCTGATTTCGTCAAGGGCCTTCAATCAAGTCCAGAAGTCTCCAGATTTGTTCGTTGTAGGTTCCGTTGTACCCAAGGTCCATGGGAGGAGCTGGGATCGTGCTCCAATAGTGGGAGGGTCTTCTTCTGATCGTCGATCCTTTAAGAAAGGGAAGATGAACAAGAAAAAAATGAATAAGAAGGTGCAGCTGCATGTTGGGACGTCTGCACAGGGTCAGACCAAGAAGCGCAAGCCCGACCAGAGCCAGGTGGAGTACTTCTTTTGCAAGAAGCAGGGGCACTGGAAGAGAAACTGTCCTCTATACATTGCCTCACTGGACCCGAACAGGCCAAAGAAGAAGTAAGGTACTTATATGATAACACCTTATAACTTTTCCATTTGTGATACTACTGCCTGGGTATTGGATACCGAAAGTCCTTATCATATTTGCAATTCGATGCAGGGTCTGCAGGTCAGTAGGAGATTTGATGAAGGCGAGAGGTTCCTGAACGTTGGAGATGAAAGCAAAGGTCCAGTTCTAGCATTAGGGATCATGAATCTTGTAATCAATTCTCGAAATATAATTCTGAGTGAATGTCACTATTATCCAAGCTTTTTATTAAATATTATTTCTATAGGCCTTTTGGCCATGAACGGTTATCAATTTTTAATAAAAAAAAACGTTTGCAATATCATTTTGAATGGTGTTACAATATTTATTGGACAACTTTATAATGAAATTTATTTTCTATCATAACCTGTTAATGTGGTTCAAACCTCCGGTAAACATCCTAGAATAGATAATGTGTCAAAAGTCTACCTTTGGCACTGTAGGCTAGGTTATATCAATAAGAACAGGATAAACAGGTTGGCTCAAGAAAAATTTTTGAAGTAGGTGATTATGAATCACTTCCAACCTGTGAGTCCTGTCTTCTTGATAAAATGACCAAGTCACCTTTTACTGGAAAAGGTGAGCGAGCCAGTGAACTCTTGGGTCTGGTACATTCTGATGTATGTGGACTCATGAGCACAAGTACAAAAGGTGGATATTTCTACTTCATAACCTTCATAGACGATCTATCAAGGTATGGATATGTCTATTTAATGAAGCATAAGTCGGAGTCATTTGAAATGTTCAAACTATTCCGAAATGAGGTAGAAAAATAAACTGGGAAGTGTATTAAAACTCTTCGATTTGATCGAGAAGGTGAATACCTTTCCAATGAGTTTCTGACATATCTTGGAGAGAATGGGATTCTCTCTCAATGGACTCCTCCTGGAACACCACAGCATAATGGTGTATCTGAAAGGAGGAATCGAACCTTGTTGGACATGGTTCGATCCATGATGGGATTTGCTGGTCTGTCGATCTTCCTCTGGAGATATGTGCTCGAATCGGCTTGTTACCTTCTAAATAGAGTTTCGAGTAAGTCTGTAACCAAAATGTCATATGAGATATGGATAAGACGTAAGCCAGTACTCTCGCATCTTAGGGTTTAGGGGTGTCCGGCTTATGTTAAAGGTTTAATTACGGATAAGTTAGGACCTAGGTCTGACAAGTGTAATTTTATAGGATACCCAAAAGAGACCAAAGAGTATTATTTCTACCTGGCTGATGAGCAAAAGGTGTTTGTCAGCCTGAAGACAATCTTTTTGGAAAAAGAGTTTCTTGGTGAAGGGACTGTTGCCTCTAAGGTCGAACTTGACGAAGTTCGACAGGTAAAAAATCGACACAAGTTGCTGAACCTGAATTGAATTTGATTAGATCAGATCCGGAGCCCATTATTCAAGCACCCTTAAGACGATCTGGAAGAGTACTACATCAACCGGACAATACTATGGTTTCTTGATTCGGGACGACGATCCTATCAAACTTGATGAAAACGATGAGGATCTGATCACCTACATGGATGCAATGCAGAGACCCGATTCTGTGAAATGGCTAGAGGCCATGAAATCTGAAATGGAGTCCATGAAGGTCAACGATGTGTGGACATTGGTTGATCCACCCGAAGGAGTAAAACCCATAGGGTATAAGTGGGTCTTCAAGAGAAAGAGGGGCACAGATGGAAAGGTGGAAACCTATAAAACCCGTCTGGTTGTCAAGGGATATCGTCAACGTTATGGTATAGACTATGACGAGATATTTTCTCCTGTGGCAATGCTCAAATTCATTCGGATTATGCTTGTGATAGCCGTCCATCTGGACTATGAAATCTGACAGATGGATGTGAAGATAGCTTTCCTAAACGGAGAGCTGGATGAAGAGGTGTATATGATACAACCTGAAGGATTCACATCCACTGATGAGTCTAAGGTGTGCAGACTACAGAGGTCCATTTATGGACTTAAGCAGGCATCCCGGAGTTGGAACATACGTTTTGATAGGACGATCAAGACGTATGGCTTCGTTAAGAACGGAGAAGAGCCCTGCATTTATAAGTGGGCTAATAGTCCAGTAGTGGTATTTCTTGTATTGTATGTGGATGATATTCTCTTAATCGGGAATGATGTCCCTACATTACAGGGAATAAAGATTTGGCTGTCGTCACAGTTCTCCATGAAGGATTTGGGAGAATCTTCCTACATTCTAGGGATGAGGATCTATAGGGATAGATCTAAAAGGTTGCTTGGTTTATCCCAGTCTACGTACATAGATACTATGCTGAAGAGGTTCAGCATGAAGAATTTCAGAAAAGGCTATCTACCGATAGGTCATGGAATTTCTCTCTCGAAGAGGGATTGTCCGACAACACCTCAAGAGAGAGAGCGTATGGGTAGGATTCTATATGCTTCGACAGTGGGATCCATCATGTACGCCATGACATGTACACGATCAGATGTGGCATACTCACTAGGAATAGTGAGTAGATACCAATCTGATCTGGGTGAGAATCACTGGAAGGTTGTTAAAATCATCCTGAAGTATTTAAGAAATACTAAGGACCAGTAGCTTGTTTATGGTGAATAGGACTTGAGACTTATAGGGTTTACAGACTCTAGTTTCTAGTCTGATCACGATGACAGCAAAAGTGTGTCGGAATTTATTTTTACCCTTAATGGTGGGGCTATCTGCTGGAAGAGTTCCAAGCAACACACAGTGGCTGATTCAGTTTGCGAGGTGGAGTATGTCGCTGCATCAGATGCTGCCAAAGAAGCGGTGTGGCTGAGAAATTCATCACTGAGCTCGGAATAGCATCCTCCCTTGTTGGTCCAGTTCTGTTCTACTGTGACAGCTCTGGAGCCATTGCTCAGGCGAAGGAACCCAAGGCACACCAGCGGACGAAGCATATTCTATGCCGCTACCATCTCATCCAAAAAATTATGGATCAAGGTAACGTCGACCTTCGAAGATCGACGGAAAGGAGAACCTGGCCGACTCATTCACTAAAGCCATTACGGTGAAGGAGTTCGACGACTACAAGTCAAAGATGGATATTAGATACTGCACCGATTGGCTTTAGGCCAAGTGGAAGATTGTTGGGAATAGTATCCCAAAGTCAATCGTCAGTCTATTGATGGTTGTACTCATTTTTGTATATGTTCATGAATTATAAATTAATAAAAATTATTTTGATATTTTTCATCACAAAATGTTTCATCTTCTAATGAACTCCTATGTTGTGGTGAAGTCCTTAGGACTATTTAGACTCGACAAAAGAGGTTTTATCGTTTAGTCCTTAAATCTATTCGCGACCAAATGATACGTTGTTACCAAGGACGATAACGTTTATCAAGCATAGGTCGTTGTGTGCCATATAGGTTGGTTGTCCTCTTAACCAATGAGTGTGGAGACACTGGTTTGGCATACAGATGAGATGTAAAGGTACATCTGCACTGAACGTGACCGACTCTGGAGCTATTTTGCTGTCAAGATTTACTCCGATAGCATATAGGTATAAATTCCCTCCAACCTGAGACCGCCATGGTGACTTGCAAGTAACTCACTGCACTTAAGCACTGAACTACCTGAATTTTAATTCAGTGACGGAAGGCTGCTGGGTGTAGTCAAGTACTTGACTTGTCGGTATGTGTGTCAAGATGGGATTGACCACTCCAGTTTAGGAGCTGTGTACAGTCGTATTTTAATTTAGCAAAACTTTGGTCAGGGTAGTCTTTGTGAGGAGTCACAAGACTGTTTGAGTTGAGCACGATTTGGATGATCTAATCAGGGTTGACAGTTTAACCCTGAGTCATCCTAAACACAGAGGTCAAAAGGATGAATTATACAGTAACTATATTCACGTAGGTTCTGAGTGTTACGATTGTGACTATTCGACCTATCCGATCATCGGGTACCATTGCTTGATGGTCACTTCGATTAGTACAGAAATTGGTTCCTGTGCTACCGGCTTAGGTTCGAACTTGCGGGGTCACACACATTAGAGGTTCCTATCTGATCTGATGGCTGATGAAGAGTCTAATGCTCGTAGACTATGAGTCCTATGTGTCTAGGACTCTGTGATCGAGAATCAGGATTCTCTGATCACGAGTCCCAACATTTTGGGTACCAGGGTCAAGAGTCCCACTGGTTTGGGACTCTTCGATCAGGGTTACATATCGATGAATTCTGATGCCGATTACCCATCGAATTTGGACTCAAAATTTATGAGAGATTTAATTAGTAATTTGATCGCTAATTAATTTAATTTGATTGAGTAATTATTTTTGGATCAAGTCCAATTGAATTGGATTTAGTTGGGTTTGACCCGATTTGGTTAAGAGTTGACCTAATCGTCGAGATGGTTTGGTCCCTGATTTGATCGGGGATTGGGCTTAATCAATTTTTGATTTGATTAGAATTTTATTGAGCCTAATTAAGCCTAATTAAGTTGGATTTAAATTAATCTAATTGGGCCTAACTTATTTGGTTCAATTAGGTTGGTTTAAATAATGAAACCACCTTGACCCATTCTTCATGTGCCACCTCACTTCCACTGCGTCCATTTGAATTCACGAGAAGGAAGTTCTCATGATTTTTTCTTCATGCAAAGCCCTCCTCACGCCCTACTTTAATGTGCCAAATGAGTGGATAAGGATGATTAGTTGGCCATTCAAATTCAAAACAAAGTTTGAATTTGAATGAGCAACCAATCTTAGCGCCTTGACTTATCTTCTTTTAGCCCCCATTTATTACACGAGAAAATGTTTCTCATGAAATCACTCACACACAAATTAAGCCATGCCCTTTCTTCTCACACCCTTAGTGGATAGGGATAAATTGATTTCCATTTGAATTCAAAATTTGATTTGAATTCAAATGTGCAATTACTCATCTTTATCCTCTCACATGGATAAGACGTTTGACATTATTTTAAATGGAGGAGAAGAGTGGGCGTGTACAAAAAAAATTTTGGAGAGAAAATCTGGGGTGAGGAATCCTTG
The DNA here is from genome assembly GCF_000442705.2 of Elaeis guineensis. Taxonomy (NCBI): domain Eukaryota; kingdom Viridiplantae; phylum Streptophyta; class Magnoliopsida; order Arecales; family Arecaceae; genus Elaeis; species Elaeis guineensis. The sequence continues at coordinate 1,053,847 of NC_025994.2, read as the reverse complement.
TGTGCAAGGTGAAGGTCTATATCCTTCTGAGAGAAAAAAAAGAAAAGAAAGAAAAAGTGTGCGCAAGGTTTCAGTGAGTTCTTCAGGGTTTCAGCCTGGAGTTGGGAAGTGAGAAGGTGAGCTACGAGTATCGTGAGCCCACCAAATTTTAGAGAGATCTTCAACATCCTCTCAAGCACATCTGTTGATAATCTGGAGTATCTAAAGAATCGACAGACATCGATCGAAGGAGTTCGATCAGCATCGGTTGTCGAAAGGGCTCTACAACGAGCTAGCACTCGTGAAGAGTCGATCAGACCGGAAGCTTCGTGTGGACGATCCACAGAGATTAGATATGCTGTGTGGCTGTATCACGATGATCAAACTCTTCCGACGGTGATCAGATTGCAGCGATCTGCTATCCGCATAAAGATATTGTGTTCTGAACACATTATAGTAAAGTGTTTACTGTTCAAATTCGAATTTCAAATTTAAATGCATGCATGCTATATATCATATTTAGATTCTAGTGTAGGATAAATTTTTATTAATTAATTAGATTAATAAATAATTTCTGTTATAAAATAGTAATTTTGAAAAAATTTAAAATTACTATTTTACCCCTGCACTGAATTTTCTCCACAAATTATGTAGACTTTGGATCTCTAAATCCTTAGATTCACCTAATAGATCTTGATCTCATTCTTTAGTTAAGTTAGACCCACCGTTGAGCGTAAGTGAAGCCATCATTGGACTCTCACCTGATAGATCTTAAGCCCAACCCCATCTCCACCCCATATTTAGAGTGGTTGCTTCACTCCTGATGTAATTGAATCACTGTATCCGGCGAAGAACAGTTAACATTGAAGAGGGCACAGCACTATACAACGATAGAAGACCCTTCGACTTAATATTATTGAGGAGGTTTTAATTTAGATCTCTTTTTTAATTAGTCGTAATGATTATGACTAATCTAGTGGCATGGGGTAGCTCGAGTTCAACAAGTTGACCTAATACAGAATCTAATCTCCCAAAATAGATAAGTAAGTTAAGATGTGTGGGCTTTCCCTATTGCATTCAAGACAACAGAACCAATTAAAGAACTACCATCTATGTACTTACTTTAGATACTAAATTGGTTGATTAGAATCAATCAGGTTAATCTATTGATCCGAGCTTGAACCACTGAGCCGAATTAGGTCTTAAGTTGATCGATAACATATAGCTGTTAATCGATCTGACCAAACTTACAACTACTTTGGATTGGTCATAAGCATATTTGATCCCATCCTAACTAATATTTGATTTGGTTTGATCAACTACTCAAACTAGACCTAATTGAACTACCCACACCCTAAGCCCATGTATTATGAAATTGACTGAGATCTTGAATTCATAATTTTTAGATATGTTTAATTTCATATCTTAATTCTTAATTAAGTCCATGGGTCAAATCTAATATCTAAATAATTTAGAACAAGATTGCATCACATACATAATTTTTTGCTCATTCTCAAGTCAAAATCGACTCGTCACGGTAAATCGGCTCGAGTCAAAATCGAGCTGGCTCCCTATGATGAATAGAAAACCCACATGCCACAGTCTGCTGATCTGAGTCGGCTCATCTGCAAATTGAGCCGGCTCTACAAGGTGTCGAGTCGACTCCAACAAGGAAGGAGTCGATTCCTTTGGTGCTTGAGATGACTCGAACAGAACTCGAGTTAACTCAACAGACGTACTAGCAGCAGGTATTATAAAAATTTTTGATCCATGCATACAAATAGTTCTAATTTAGATATTAAAATAATTTAAAAATCTAAACAACTAAATTATGCATCAAAACCTAGGGTTTTTGGATCTAGGATTTCGTAAAAAATTAAGTTTTTTTTTTGCGGTTCTTCTTCATAGATGTATTTACGTGGCACCCTTACATGCTATAACCGTATCCTATTGAATGAAAAGAAAAGATCTTTAAACTCTACTTGCTCCTATGATTGGAAGGCTTGGTGGTACATTCATTCTGAGTACTAGACTCTAAGATAATGAACTATGCTACACATATCGAATATGCATAAAAGAATAGGATCATCATTACATGTTTAAATTAGATCTAATCTAATCTTTAAATCTGATACTAAATCTAATCATGCATCTCATGCAACATAGATCAAGCATACATCTCATGTATCAAAATAAAATTAGATTCTAAACATGCAATAAAGATCTAATCTAATTACATCATATGTAACATAGATCTATCATGACCTCGAAAGAAAATACATCACATGCATCAAAATAAAATCTAATTTTAATCTCATGCATTATTTTAAATTTCAAATCTAATAATCAAATTTTCATATCGGAAATCGCATGTGAAATGACAACTCATGGCTCTGATACCACTTGAAAAATGTCATATATTCAACGATATGCATGTAGAATTTATAGTTGCAGAATTTTAACATTTAAAATTCATATATATAGCAAAATTAAAATCAGATATAGATTAAACAAATTTAATCTATCTAGCATGCTTTAGGTAGATCTAATCTACTCCTAACAGGATCGTTCACATGCTTATAATGTAGAAATTAAATCAGATTTTGCATAGGTACAAAATCAAGATCAGATCTCGATACCTTTTCATGGATAGCAATCCACCGCAATTGATGATTTGGATAGCCTGATGAGGTCCTTGTCGAGCCATACACGCATCTGACTCTACAGATATCCACACAAGACCCTGACTAATCAGAGATTGATGATTTCATTAGGGTGCTAGCATCCTTACAGAAAGCAACTACTGATGGCTGGTCATACTTTCTTCTTTGGATCTCACGATCTCTACCTAAGAAGGAGAAAGATTGGAGGAGGAACAAGTGAAGAAAAGAAACCCTTTTCACTCTCTTCTTTTTACTCTTCACAAAACCCACACCTAAGCAACTAAAGCCCATGCCAAAAACTCTCGGCCAACCCTCTACTTTTTCCACTCGATGTGAAATTAGATTTCACACTTGAATACTGTAGAGTACTCAAAATTGTCGCACAAAATTGAGAACTCTTTAAGAGTGGGCAACAAGGGATAAAGATTAGTTTGTTTGAACTTGACTGCAAATCTCGTTTGAATTCAAATTCAAACCTAACCACATCCAAACGCCATTCTGCAAGAGGAACTCACCCCCACCATCTTCTCTGGAAAAATGTGATGGAACCTCTCTCAATTGTCACATAAAAGAGAGAGAGTCTATCATAAGTGGTGATGAAGAGGTTTAAGGGAGATGGGATAAGGATAACATTTGAATTCAAATCTCATTTGAATTCAAACACAAACCGACCCCTCCCAATCCAAAGGGGCGACAAGGAGAGGCTATGGGTGTGGAGTTTTCTTTCATAAAACTTAGATTTACGATGAAAAAAGGTGTGGAGATAAGGTGAGTGGTGCAAGGGAGTTTGAATTCAAACTTTCAAAACAATTGAACTCAATTTGTCTCAACCAAATCCAATTCGATTAGACTCAAATAGAGTAGGTCAAGTCTAATCTAATTAGGCACCTAATCTCTCAATAAAATCCTAATCATGTTAGAAATTAATTGAGCCCAAATCCTGATCAAATCTAGAATGGATCTTCCTTGCGATTGGATTATCTCATAACTCAATCAGATCAAACCTAATCCAATTATATTTGAATCAAACCTCATTGCTCCATCAAATTGAAATAATTAGCAATCCAATTGATAATTAATTCTCTAATAATTCACTAACCATTAGCAAATTATTTTATTACAATTTTTGTATAGCATTAATAGTCAATCAAATTGATGATTTTATCCATTAATGATTCATAATCATTAATCAGCTATCTGATCAAATAGGAACCTCTTTTGTATGTGATCTTGTAGTTTCTATTCTATCTAATAGTGAGATATATTATGATTTCTATGATAATATCATCGAAACTCTTTTCGATGGATCGAAACAATTTTAATTCTACATTTCGAGGTCATCAATCATCAAGATAATATTCGATGAGTCTCACAATCCATCAGTGATACCTAACAGTATGTAATGGCAATCCAATTGAATAAAAGTATCGAATCTCTAGGTGTAGTTATCATGTAGTCTGATTCTTTTGTCGTGAGTCCCGACAGAATGTAGGTCTAGGATAACTCGTCAAATCTATTCGTCTGTCATATGTAAGATTCAATCTGTTCGAGTCCATATGAAATCTTTTAAAAACTCTTTTCCATATTTTACCTACCATGATCATGAATTTTAAGACTCAGTCTCATGAACTACATAGGACCTCTCTCTGTCTACCAAGATTGATAAATTTCATCTTGGTGCACACCCTATGTTAGATGTATGTCCTAGAAGTTAATATGACTGACACATTGTAATTAATTTAGGACATAATTTTATACTTGATACATTGATTTGATCAATAAAAGGACAAGTTTAATTTTTTTTCAAGAGTGATGTGTCCTTGAATCATCTATAGAATTAATACTTCGATACATATTCTCAAGGTGTTGAAAATTAGAGGCATATATATAATTTCTAAATGCTCTCGATCATAGTATCATCATGAGGATGGTGATCGATTCGGACAGATCGATGCATAGATCACTTCCTTCTGGATAGATGAGTCTCTAATCTACTATGTAGAGATACTGAATGATGAGTGCAAATAGTTATTAGAGAGCAACTAGTACTGAGCGTGACCATATGAGAGATCACTTAGATTTTTAATCATTCATCAATGATTGTCTCGATGCTGTTATTGTGTGAATGATCTCTTGACCTATGATGGTATGATAGTGAGACCGCTAGAGTTTGACTGACACATAAATATGATCTCACTAAGATCTTGTAGTAGATGTTGATGAAAATTATTCCACCATAGGAGTAGGGTGCGTATCTAGATAAAATCTATCGATTTTGATAAAGAAGAGTAGTCCTATGAAATTTGAGAGGCTAAGTTCGAGAGTCTGCAACTATAGTAGTATGATTGATGGAAAAAAAATTTCATGACGATCATAATTAGACTTAGACTAATCGAATATATCATATGATGGATGATGAAGTTTGACGATTTATTCATGACCTACCATCTAGTCAGGACTTACGATAGAGGGATTGAATCACATATGAACTATACCTTGAGATTTTTTTTGGTTCTATTAAGTTGCCACTACATACTGCTAGGTGTCAATGGTAGATTGTGAGAGCACACTAGATTTCTCAGGATTGACACCTTGATAAGTTAGGGTGGAATCGTTTCGATCCATTGAAAAGTATTTTAATGATACTATGATAGAGATCTTGGTATATCTCAATACCAGATAGAATTGAACCTATGAGGTCACACAATAAAAAAATTAGATCTAAAATTAGCAATTAGATTATGAAGTCTTAATTGAAGTTAATTATTGGGTTCAGGATAACCTTGCTAGCACATGATTGAGCCTAATTTTTTCTTTGCATTTAAATTACTTATTTTGATAAGATTAATTCAAGTTAATTATCTACTAATAATCTTAATGAATTAGATTTATTGAGCTTCAATTGTTGGGTGCCTAGGATTTTGGATTATATGCATTAAGGGTTTAAAGCCTTAATAAAATTTCTTGATTGTTTGCATTGGGGCGCCACTTGATTTGATCAAGTTGGGCATGTCCACTTAAAAGAGGATGTGAAGGACCAGCATAGGGCATCCCCTAAGCCCAATGCGGCATGTGAAAAAGTGGGTGCAAAGGCTTCAATAGTTGGCGCCTAATGGATCTCCTAAAGGGGGTTAAATATCTAAGGCTACAAGGATTCCTAAAGCAAGTAAGACTTATATTAAGGGCCTATTTGATTTTGAATAGGATTCAAATCTTTTGCTTATTTAAAGAGATCTTTTTTAAAGCACTTAGGATCTAATTTTCAATAGCCCCATGCCTCCCACAAAGTCCCCACACCTCTCTCTCTTCTCCTTTCTAGTTCCAACACCTAAAGGTTGGGCATCCTCCATCTCCATGTCCAAAAAGAGTTTGGGCATCCCCTTTACATGCTAGTTTTTAGATCTTGGTTACTTCATAATCAAAGAAAGAAGTGCAAGAGAAGAAGAGAAAAAAAAATTAAGAAAAAGATCAAAAAGTTATCGCGATCCAAGCTTCATTCAGATTCGCAGAGTGATTGTTCTTAGAGAAAAAAGATCAATACCAAAGAGGGCTATTCTAGATTGATCCTGAGTGGATATCTGTAGAAGTCAAATACTTACATGACTAAGGAAGAATTTATTCTCTTTTAGATCCAGATTCAAAAAAAAAAATTACGAAATAGGTATGTGATTCGATCACATATTTAATTTTAGCATTAAAAAATTCAGTATGTGTTCAATTTTAATATATGAAGTAAATTCTTGTGTTCTATATTTTATATATGTATGATTTAGATTAAAAAATATTTTAATCTTTTATTTTACTATATTATTTAGAAAAATTTTTGAAACACACATGCATGCCCCTATTCGAAACTCCAACACCTATTCTCATAATAGACCTACTGTAGCAAATATACACCGCAAAATTCTGAATGGCTATGTAACCAAGTAATTGTATAGTCAAACTATAGTAACTCCATTGCGAATAGTCGAGACACCTCAAGTCAAAGAACTATCTACACCACTGCGACTATCAGTAAGTCACTGATGAGTAGATAACCATCCTAGTAACTTTTTGTATTGATCATGCTTAGTATCAGTTATTCTCTAACAACCACCTTCACTCTCTCTCCAGTGTCCCTATATTGTAGATTCAAGACTCATCTATCCAAAAAAAATGATTTGTATACCGATCTATCTGGATTGATCATCATCTCCATGATGATTCTTCGATTAAAATATTTAGAAACTAACCACTAATGACACATACCTCAAATTCTCAACTATTTGAGAATACGTGTTATCATCCATTAATTTCTCGGATGATTCATGGACACAATAAAGTTTACATATTATGAATGAAAAATTAATCTAAATTTTATTAATTTCAAAATTTAATTATAAAATTATGCTTCAAAAGTGTACATGTGTCAGCTAATCTGGCTTCAAAGACACACATCTAACATAACTAAGGGGGATAAATTATTGCTTAATTAAATAATTGCTTGGTTTGCAAAAGTAAGGGGGAGAAAATATTAAAAAAATGATTAATTAATTAAAAATATATTTGAATGTGAGATCTAAATTTAAAAAGTGAAATTTATGTTAAATATGCTTAATGGTAAAATAGACTTGCTTACAAAACAAAAGAGAAAAAAATACTAAAGAATAATTAATTAAATTAATATATATTTGAATTTGATAATCTAAATTTAAATGTACTTAATTTGAAATAAAAAAGATGAGAAAAAGTTGAAAAGTAATATTATCTCGCTTTAATTTGAAAAATAAAGGGAGAAAAAATATTATTAACATATCAAAAGGAAAAATAATTTTTTTAGTATTAGATCTCAAAAAAAAAATATAGAGAGAGTGGTGTTTGTTGCATATTTAAGTTCAAAATGAATTATCTAGCTTTGATTGAAAATTTAAATTAATTTATGTTGAGAAAATTGAATTTGATCTTAAATTATTAATTTAAGCCTTCATGTGATTTTAATCATGATTTGATTATCTGATCATCTTTGATAATTAATTGGAGTTAAAGTGAACTTGAAACATATTATTACTCCAAACTAATTATTTTTACATACTTTCAATTTTGAAACTCATTTGAAAATCTGAATATAATAAAGAATTTATATATGCTTTAAATATTTTTGTAAAATCATTTATGTCAAAATAATTTGTACTCAAGAAATGAATTTAAAAATATAACTCTCATTTGCTTTGATACTGTCATTGATTTACTTGATATATGTTCGATATATGCCCTTTTCAAACTTGAATAACTAATTTTTATTAAGGAAAGGAAAAAATGAATTTGAAGTCCACATTATGCTTGATTTCTTTGTTCAAATCTTTGTAAAGCTCTATTCCTCTTAAAGCTTGAAAGTACTTATTTGAAAATTTTGATTAAACAGTCATATTCATTCAAAAAGGAAGAGAGCTATTAATATTTGAATTCAAGCTAATTTCTAAAAAAAAAATATTTTAAGCATATCTTGAATCAATAGACAAGTTGTTTTCTAAAAGGGGAGAAGAACTTATTTGAATTGATTTTCTGAACGTGAAGTATCTCTCATTTTGATACGTCCTTATTGATTTTGATGATTTTTCTTGATCCTTCCCATTAGCTTTTTGATGTTGTCAAAAAGGAAAAAAGGAATATTGAGTATATGCTTGAATTTATTACATGCTTAAATCTAAATTGAAGATGAATTAAAGATGAATTGAAACATTCATGAAGAATATACTTGCAAATACTTAGTTATTTAATTTCATGATTATATTTATAAATCAATTGAAACATATTATGCTTTATTTATGCATATACTCAAAATTTTGTCATCATCAAAAAGGAAGAGATTGTTGACCCTATAATTGATTTTGATGGTTCTAAAATTTTGAGTGATTATAGTACTAATCATATATTTCAAGGATGGATGTAAGATTTTTCAGATGCTTACAATGAAGAAATCATCTTTGAAAGAAATTCTCTTAAGATGCTAGGCCATAGGACTTAAAAGAACAAGTTCTTACAAGTTTGGATGGCTTATCATGAAGAAAATATCATTTGAAAGCACTAAAGTTGAGAAATTCAAGTTTAAGGGGTAAAAATATAAAAAGAATAAAATTGAAAGAATTTGAGTGGACTCCAGAAGATTTCGAGTCGACTTCGGCATGTTGGTATCAAATGGCACAGAGGTCGAGTCAACTCATAAACAGTAAGCATCGACTCTTTCTCAGAAAAACAAAAAGCAAAATTTTTGAGTGTATCTATGAGCTGACTCATGGGACAAATGAGCTGACTCGTAGTAAAAAATGAGTCAACTCAAAGTAAAAATGAGTCGACTTCTGACACGAAAAAGGTATAACGGCTAGTTTTTTCTGTATTTTTTCAATGATTAGTTTTTATTCCTAATGGCTATTCCTCCAATAGTCAAAATTCATTCTTCAGCCACTTCTAAGGTTATATGAAGCTAGAGAATCATTTGAGAAGATAGATTAAGTAGATTTAAAGAAAGAATCTTTTACTTTTGTGAGGAATATTGAATATCCAAAAAGAAAAAAAAAGAGAGGGATTTGAGCACAAATTTCAGTGGGCTTTCAAGAGTATTCATCTTCATCATTTCTACATCCTTTCAAGCTTCAAAAAAAAAAGATAAAGCTTCAAAAGATCAATCGTTCAGCTCCTTCTTCGTATTTCAAAAGAGTTCTATTTTAGTTTTTATTTGTGCTGAAATCTTATCTTGTATTTTTTGTATTTTTATTTTCTTTATAAGTTTTTTTGGGAGAAAGAAATTTAAGATTAAAGCCCATCCAAGTCTAAAATTGGATATTGTATTGGTTTTGATTAGTGAGCTTGAAAAACCAATTGGATTGATAGTGAGCCTAAAAAACTATCGATGTAAAGTTTTAGTTGGTGAGCTTGAAAAATCAACTGGATTGACAGTGAGTTCAAAAAACTATCGATGTAAGATTGTGGTTGGTGATCTCAAAAAATCAGTTGAATTTATTTATGAGCTTAAAAAAATAAATATATTGTAAAAAGAGTGATTATAGTAGAATTTCTAAAGAGAGCTTGAGGAGTGGACGTAGGTGCGGATTGCATCGAATCACTATAAACCTTTATGTGTTTGTGTTATGGCTTTACTTTTTGCTTTATTTATTTACACTATAAGAAAAAAAATTTTTACGATAATTTATTGATGATGAAAATATTTTCATCATCAATGAGACTATTTACGATAAAAAATTAAGTTCATCACTAATAATGAAATATTTATGACGAAAATTAATTTTCATCACAAATAGCTTCATATTTGTGATGAAAAAAAAAATTCATCGTAAATACCTATTATTTGTGATAAAATTAATCATCATAAATTATAAAATATTTATTTTAATTTTAAATTTTTAAATATTTATGATAAAAATAGTTTCATCATAAATAATATAAATATTTATGATAAAATCTCATTTTTCATCACAAATACTGATTATTTACGATGAAAAATTTTTATCACTAACATTTAAAAAAAATAAAAAATTTAAAAATTTAAAAATTAAAGATTATTTATGATGAAAATATTACATCATAAATAATAGAGTATTAATGATGAAAATTAAATTTTCATCGTAAATACCTCATTATATTTACAATAAAAATTTATCATTGCTAATATATGAAAAAAATAAAAAAAATTAAAAAATTAAAATTATAGATTATTTATGATAAAAATATTACATCAAAATACTAAGTATTGATGATGGAATATCATTTTCAATCACCAATACTTCACTATTTACGATAAAATTTTCCATCATAAATAATGAGAAAAACTAAAAATTTTAAAATTACAGAATATTTATGATGATCTAATTTATATCATAAATAATCTATTATTTACGACAAAATTTTTATTTTTCATAAAAAAATTACTGATTATTTATGATAAATATTTTTCATCGTAAATATATGAAAAATAAAAAATTTTAATTTTCAAAAATGATACTATTAGCGATGTAAAAATTTTTGTTGTAAATTATCAAGCACATTTACAATAGAAGCATGAATTTCGATCACTAATAAACTTGATATAAAAATTTAAAAATAAAAGATTATTTATGATGAAAAAATTTTATCTTAAATAATTCACTATTTATGATGCTAAATCGAATATCTATCATAAAATCGTTGCATATTTATGATGAATACTTTTCATCATCAATATTTAAAAAATTAAAAAATTTAAAATTTTAAAAACTAGACTATTAGCGATGAAAAATAAAATTTTCATCGCTAATGCTTTTTTTATGACAAAAAATTTTATCACTAATATTTGAAAAAATTTAAAAATTTTAAAAATTAAAAAAAAAACTTTCCTATTGAAGGATGCTTAGATATATTATAATAATTTTTTTTATATTTATAAAAATAAATGTTAGATAGTTTTTAGAAAATAATATGTGTACAAAAGAAAGTATGTACAATATTATGATGAATATATAGTAATATAAGAAAAAATAGAATTAAAATGAAGTTGTTCGTAAAAAAATAAAGATAACATCAATTAAGATAATGTTTAGAGAACAATGATTTTAGATACTGCAGATATATAGATTGCAGACCAAAGTTTATATACATCCGTACAAATGAGTGATTTATATATAAAAATAAAAAGATATACCAAACAACATATAGATGAAATGGTAAGAAAATAATTGATATTTAATGTCTCTAAACCAAGTGAAATAAAGAAAATGGATTTATATGCTCGGTCCTAATGAGTTTGGGATCATAGCTTAGTTGAGTTGAGGTGAGACGAGTTGTATATTTACAAAAATTAACATGATGCTACTTCTCTAATAAAAAAATGAATACTAATGTAGTACAAGAAGAAGAGTCCTCCATATTGTTAAATTTTTTGGTATAATAATATGAATTGAAACCTTCATGATTCTTATCAATAATTGACTTAAATTGTGATTTATTTTAAATTGAGTATTTTATCTTTAGTGAGTAGAGTTATTTGTACAAAAAATATTTCAATAATTGCATGCAATTTTTAGCAAATTAGTAATTTACAATAAATTTGTAAACAAAGCTATGCCTTTTGTAGGAGCAGTAATGATTATGCATCTACTTTAATAAACAAGTTAATTATTTCCTGTAATATCACAATAGCCATGCACTTATATTTATATATTATATATATACATATATTTACACATCAATTTAGCAGGATCTGATATGTCTTTTGAATGAGATTTTAGATTATTATATATATTATATAAATTTATGAATATATATATTTATATATATATATTATATATGTATATATATATTATTTTTCTATGGAAGCATCACATTGCTCATATTTTTTTCATCGCAAATTTTTTAAAAAAATGAGAATTTTTTTTAGGAATTATTAGTGATGAAACAGCTTTTTCATCGCTAATAAAGTAATTAACGATAAAATTTTTGCTTTCATCGCAAATAATATTTTTGTGGAGGGAAATTTTTTTCAGTGAGAATTTTTTTTTGACGGAAAGTATTAGCGACGAAAATTATTTCCGTCATTAATAAGATTATTAGTGATGAAATTTTTTTATTTCATCATAAATTATTTTTTTCTTAAAATTATTAGCGACAAAAATTTGTTATTAGCGGCAAAAATTTTTGTCGTTAATATGTCGCGTCCCGTCAAGTCCCATCTGAAACCCATTTTCTTCCTCGATGCCCCCTACTCTAGTTTCACGCGCTCCCCCCGCATCCCCTCTCTGCTCTGCCCCCTCTTCCAACTATTGCATTCATCACCATCGCTATCCTCCGTCACCATCGGCGTTGCCGTCGCCATCCTTTATCGCCGTGATCGTCATAGTCACCGTCTGTCGATATGGTAAGCTGACTTTTTTTTTTGGTGTTCTCGGGCCGCCGATGGGCCGTCGGGGATGGTGCCGGGCCGACGGTGCCTGCATCCACCATCGATAATCATTTTTATTTTTTTTTATCTTTTGTCTGGCCATCAGGCCGATGTGGACGGTGCCCTGGTCGGGTCGGGCCGGCATGGATGGGTGGGTCAGGTCAGACTGGGTCGGGCCGACATGGATGGGGCCGTTAGGGATGGGGACAGGGAGGCAGCGGACCGGGTCGGGCCGGCATGGATGGGGTCGGGCTGGCGGAGATGAGGCCGAGGCGGGTCGTGTCCGGATCGGCCGACGGAGATGAGGCCAGGGCAGTCTGGGTCGGGCCGGGGCCTGTGGGGATGGGACCGGGTCAGGCCGTGGCCGGCGGGGATGGGGTCGGGGCCGGGGCCAACGGGGATGGGGACGGGGCGAGCTGGGTCGGGTCGGGCCGGCGTGGAGGGTTCGATGGTGACCGGGCCTAGTTGGTCTGGTGGGTCAGGTCGGGTCGGGCGGGGTCGGGTCGGGTCTGGCCGGGCCGGGCTGGGGCGGGTCAGGCCGGGCTGGGGCCGGGCTTGGTCGATTCCAAGTCAGGCCGGGGCCTGTGGGGATGGGTCTGGGTCGGGCCGTGGCCGGCGGGGATGGGGTCAGGCTGGCAGGGATGGGGTCGGGTCGGCGTGGATGGGGTTGGGGTTAATGGGTCCAAGTCGAGCCAGGGCCGACGGTGCGGGGGGCCATCGGGGATGGGGTCGGGGCCGACGGGGATGGAAGATGCATATTATTTTATTAATTATATTTATTATATATTATTTTTTAGTGTTTCTTCTGAAATTATTTAATTATTTGATTAATTATTTATTTTCACTAATACAATGTACATTGCTGTTACTTATTACAATTTAATTGTTTTATGTGCTATTTTATATGCTGCTGAAATTATAAATATAAAAAATATTTTTATTTTAAAAAAAAATTATTAAATTTTTGATAAAAAAATTTTAATATGAAGTTATTCTTTTTTGATAAATTAAAAATTTATCTTTGAATGCATGTTCAAAGATGGTAGTTAAATTGTATTGAGCCATAGATTTCTGTTCAAGAGTCGATTTTCTTCGAGATCAAATCTTGGATGTCCCATATTCGTGCTTTTTAGAAAAATAATAATAATATTATTGTTAATAGTTGATATTTTATTTCATTATACGGTATTCAGTAGTTATCTGTCCATTATTCTCTGGATATATGGTGGATAGAGTGCGTAGGCACCATATTCACATCATATACTTGGAGAAGCATGAGGAGATGCTGTCGAAATTTTTTAAAAATGAGATGAAATATCCACTAATAACAATAATAAGATTATTACTTTTATGAAAGGGATATGATCATACCTATTAGTAATGATTTGAAATGGATAGGATCATACATTTTTACTTCATTAAATTGATGGAAGGATATTTTCTATGTTACTGTTCAGTCTGTATTTTGGTTATTAATGAATACCATCGATAGCACTGAATTTTTTTTTAGTTGTTAATAATTTTGTGTTTGTTGTTAGATGGATATCAACAAAAATTAGATGAATGCTACAGATATTTTTTTGCCTGAATATCGAAAAGAAGTTTGAGATTTTTTTGAGTTTGCACGGTATAAGATGACGGTGCTAGTCAGATAAAATATCCATGTAAGAGATGTGTCAATTTGGTATATCATCACATAACACTTGTTGAGGAGCATCTGCTACAATATGGTATGGATAAGAAGTATACTTATTGGATATGGCATGGGGAGGATGATCCGAATGAAGTGGTGTGTGACGAATGAAGTGGTGTGTGATGATGACGATACTGAAGATGACAGTAATACTGTTGGACCTATCAAACATTATGGTATAAGAGAATTATTAGATGATTTACATCAAGGTGCTTATTCAAATGTATGCATGAGTACTACTGCATCTGAAAACAATTTTGATCATGAACATAATATTCAACTTGAGGTAGAAGGGACTTCTGAACAGTTTGCAAAGTTTGTAAGGGATGCATGAAAGCCACTCTATCTAAATTATACAAAATTTTTTAAGTTAGAGTTTTTGATAAAATTACTTCATATTAAAACTATAAACCGATGGAGTCAGAAGTCATTTGATCAAATTTTAATATTGATTAAAGCAGCTTTTTTCGATGGAGAGAGACTTTCGAAATCATATTCTGAAGTAAAAATATACATGCGAAAAATAAAACTTGGCTATATTCTTATACATGCTTGCAAAAATGATAATATATTATTTTATAAGGATAACGAACAAGCAACTGAATATCCAAAATGTGGTGAGCCTAAATATAAAACTGATAATAGAAAAGCAAAGAAGATACCTCAAAAGATTCTGAGATATTTTTCATTGATTTCAAGACTTCAAAGGTTGTATATATCATAAAGACAGCTGAAGAAATGAGATGGCATTATGAGCAGCAGATTTCGGAGAAAACTGATTTATGTCACAAATTGACATAAAAAGTATCAATTAATATCTAAATTATCTAACTTTATTAAAAATTGATACTTATTATTATATTTTGTAGAAGAAGAGATCATCAATAGAAAGAAAAGGAAAGAGGATTCCAACGGTGCAAATTTTATGCAAAACGGAGTTAAATTGACTCAGAAATTGAAGAATGAAGAAAGAAGACTCAATTGGGTCAAACCCGAGTCAAATCAGATCAAAATTGATCAAAAATCAACTGATTTGGTGATCTGATTAGCCGCCTGGTCCACAGCAACAGGTGCATGGATCATGGACCCATCGACGCACCATAAACCCCCTAACAACCTTTAAAATTCTTAGTCCCACATCTAAAGTTTTGAAAACCTTATAACCCCCAAATGCCTATAAAAAGCCCCAAAGGCCCTTGTTTTATGTATTCTTCCTTCCGATCAAGCTTGTAACCCTAGATAGTGGGGTTTTTAGCTCTCTTCTCAAGCCTTGAGCTTTGAAATTTTTGTAATAAATTTTTTTATATAAAATCTTATTTTTATGCAATTTCATCTCTTTACATTATGCAATTTATTTTTCTTGCAATTAGGATAGTTTAATTTATGCAATTTAATTTTATGCAATTAGGTTAGTTTAAATTATGCAGTTTAAATTTATGCAATTAGGATAGTTTAATTTATGAAATTAAGGTAGTTTATTTTTCTGCATTTAAATTTTGCAAGTAGATTTAGATCATGTCTAGCTAAGCATCCCTTCTAGGGTTTGCGATGAAGCTAGATCATGAGTAGGGATTTTACATAGGTTATTTCTTTTTCTTAGGGTTTCTTTTTCTTCCTCTTTTGTCAAGAATTTTTGATGAACTACAGTTGGGTCAGAGTTCCTTCATAGTTCATGCTTGATTCAGTGCATAGGAGGAGAAAATTCTAAGGGATCCTAGTTACTACTCCCCTGTAAAGAATCTTGATGGGTTATCGTTGGGCCTTAGTCCCTTCATAATCTATGCTTGGGAAAGACAAGAGGAGTAGTCGTTAGGATCAATAAAAAAATTCTAGGTAGAATTCTCTAATCTAGATCTAGTGGATTCAAAAACCCTAGATCCTTAGTCTTATTGTCTTTATCAAACAACTTTCGACTTTCGATTTTTGTTAAAGCTCGCTTGAGCATAGATTTGAAAATCGTTTTTAAACTAAGTCTCTGTGGGATCGACCCGTACTCGCTGGTCATACTACTCTGCACACGTGCGCTTGTGGTTTTATTTACAAATTTTAAGATTTGCACATCAAGTTTTTGGCACCGTTGCCGGGGATTTGGCATTTTAAATTATTTTCAAATATTTTTCTTCGTGCTTTATAACTCTCTTTCTTTTTCTTTAGGTTTCTATATTTAGTTGGTGATTGCTGAAAACTCAGGTACGCTTCTAATTTCTTTTTATTATTTTTAGTTAATTACTTTTGCTTTTAGACCTAATCATTTGAATTTACTTAATCACAAAAAAAAAAAAAAAAACAAAAGACATTTCATAATCATGAAGTAAAATATCAAAATTAAAAAAAAAAATTTAAATTAAAATCTTTTACATTTTGGTCATCTTGTTTATTTGCATTTGCATTTTCATAATTAATCTAAGGGCATCAACCCATTAACAAGATAAGGTGGGATTTTATTACCCTTCCTTAGCCCAAAAACCATCTTCATCATATTGCATTACCTAGACCTTTAATCTTAAAATCAATTAGACGTCAACCTTAAGGAATTCGAGCTTAATAGGACAAGGAACCCTAAGAGTTCTACAAGTTTGAGTTGTTTGATTAGTTGGTGTCTAGGCAAGTCCCTGAGGGTGGTTTGTTAAATTGGTTCAGTTGCTGGCCTGGCCAACTCGTTTGGTGTCTAGAAAGGCAACGATGAGTGAACCTCCCACCTCTTATACTTACCTGGCTAACTAGTTGATCAATCTCCACTTGGAAGGCTTGAAGGGTCATCTTGGAACAGTTAGGAGCTGTCTAGATTTAGGTTAACCCTAGGATAGATTGAGTTTAATTTATTGATTCACTTGTTTGAAAAAAAAAATAAATAAAATTTAAATTAATTTGATTACTTTTCTTTAGATTTAGGACTCCTTAGGATCTTCTCTTTAGAACTTTTTCTCTTTTCTTTCTTTTCCTTATACATAAAAATTTATAAAAAAAAAAATTATATAAACATCGAGAATCGTACACCTCATGTGTGGAGAAGAGTGTCGGGTCGTCTAGTTAGAATTGAGTCAAGTCCTGTTGTTTCAATGGCTGAACCAATCCAACCCATGACCCTTAAGGATTTGTGTTATCCAGTTGGCTCCATCCAACCATCTTGTATTAGGTTGCCACAACCCACAGCTAACAATTTTGAAATTAAACCTCAAATCATAAATATGCTTCCAAAATTCACAGGATTAGAGGATGCTTATATATTTATTAGAGAATTTGAGGAGGTATGTGCAACCATGAAACTGCAATTAACAGAGGATGAGGTCAAACTTAGATTAATCAACTTTGCCCTTAAGGACAATGCTAAGAAGTGGCTTTATAGTCTGCCAAACTATTCTGTCACTACCTGGGAGGGCTTTGTGAGAAATTTTTAAAAAAATATTTTCCCATCATAAAACAGCTAGGATTAGGAATGAAATAAATCAATTTTACCAACTAGCTGGTGAATCATTTTGGAAGTACTTTGATCGTTTCAAGAATCTTTTGACCCAATGCCCACACCATGGAATAGAAACTTGGAGACTATGCCAGATCATCTATGAGGGGTTAGATTCAAACTCAAGAACCATGCTAGAGTCCATGTGCCAAGGCCAATTTATGGACAAAGAAACTACTGAAGCTTGGCAATTCTTAGAAGACCTAGCCGAGAAAAATTTACAGTGGGAAACAACTAGGGAACCTGATAAAGCTACACCTTCAAGAGGAGGAATGCATCAAATTCAACCAACCCTAGCATCAGAGGCCAAGATTGCAACCTTAACACGTAGATTGGAAGCCTTAGAATTACAGAGACCAGCCAATGTAAATCAAATATCTGCACCCATGTGTAAAGGGTGCAATGCACCAGACCATGTCTTAGAAGAATGTTCCTACTCGAATGAGTGTGCACAGGTGAATGCCACCTATCAAGGACCATTGAACAATCCTTATGCACCCACATATAACCCAGGTTGGAGGAATCACCCGAATTTCTCATGGTCCCAGAATCCTAATGTAGGCAATCCAAATTTCAATCAGCAAAATCTAAGGTCCAACCCAGTAATGAACAACCCGCCAGGCTTCCATGATAATGACAAGAAAATTACCTCTTTAGAGAAAAGCCTAGAAGCCATGATGAAGACACATACCAGCTTTATGCAAACCACGGGTCAACTCATAAATAATAACACCCAAGCTATAGCCCGTCTAGAAATGCAAGTAAGTCAGCTGACTTGACCATTAGTGAACGAGAACATGGTAGGTTACCTAGCCAACCTGAGCCAAATCCTAGGAACCAAAATGGTCCACGACCCCAACAAGGAAACCAAGTTAATGGTGTAAATGCCATTCATACCTTAAGATCAAAAAAAAATAGACAATAAGGTAGTTGCACTTGATGATATAGATGACTCATCTGTCGAGTCACCTTCTAAAACTACTACCTTTCAACCTCAAGCACCAGAAACTGAAAATTTATCTAGTCCAGTACTTAAAAGTCCTAGAGCTCCTTTTCCAAACAGACTGAAATCCAATAAATCTGAACATTTAGACAAAATTTTAGAGGTATTTAAACAAGTCCAAGTTAATATTCCTCTTTTAGATATAATCCATCAGGTTCCAACTTATGCCAAATTTTTAAAAGATCTTTGCACTAGGAAAAGGACCACTAATGTACCAAAGAAAGCATTTTTGACTGCAAGTGTCAGTTCATACCTATCTAGCCATGTGCCAATTAAATATAAGGACCCTGGAGCTCCAACAATTTCTTGTGTTATTGGAGAAACCAATATAAAAAAGGCCTTGCTAGATCTAGGAGCTAGTGTGAATATCCTTCCATATTCGGTGTATGAACAACTAGGATTATAAAAACTTCAACCTACTGGGATCACATTACAGTTAGCCGATAGATCTCTCAGGATCCCTAAGGGAATGGTCGAGGATGTTCTGATAAAGGTTGAAAATTTATTTTCCCTGTAGATTTTATTTTTTAGAGACTGAGCCAGTTGCGAATTCTAAAGGACATATACCTGTCATTTTAGGAAGACCATTCTTAGCTACGGCCAATACTGAAATCAATTGTCGAAATGGTCTAATGAAGTTATCCTTTGGGAATATGACCATTGAGCTTAATGTTTTTAACTTAGAACAGGAATCCTCTTCTCATGCTGATGTCAATGTAGTCCAAGATGGTATTTATGAATCCATTGACATTAGTGATGATGAAGTCGACCTAGAGTCTAACCCCTGGTTAATTCATGAGTTTGAGGATGTCAATGAAATACTTAAAGAAAATCAGATTAATCAGGAATCGACACTTCCTACTGAACCAATCATTGAGATGGTGAACTCATCACCTAAACCATCGATAGAGGAAGCACCCATTTTAGAACTGAAGCCCCTCCCAGAACATCTCAAGTATGCATATCTAGGACCCAAAGAAACTTTGCCTGTAATTATTGCATCAGACCTAGATCCCAAGCAAGAGGAGGAGTTATTGTCAGTTCTAAAAGCAAATCAAGAGGCAATAGGTTGGACCATAGCAGATATCAAAGGAATAAGCCCTTCTATAGTTCAACATAGAATATACTTAGAGGAAGAGGCTAAACCAACAAGAGAAGCCCAAAGAAGGCTTAATCCATTATGAAGGATGTAGTTAAAAAGGAGATTCTGAAACTCCTAGATAGTAGAATAATTTATCCTATTTCTGATAGCTCTTGGGTAAGCGCAGTTCAAGTAGTACCCAAAAAATCTGGGGTAACAGTGGTCCAAAATGATGCAAACGAACTTATCCCAACTAGGACCCAAATGGGATGGAGGGTCTGTATAGACTATAGAAAGTTGAATGCTGCGACAAGGAAAGATCACTTTCCTTTGCCATTTATTGATCAAATGTTGGAAAGACTAGCCGGACAAGAGTTTTACTGTTTTCTTGATGGATACTCCGGTTACAACCAGATCCCATAGCCGCTGAAGATCAAGAAAAGACTACATTCACCTGTCCATTTGGTACTTTTGCCTATAGACGAATGCCCTTTGGACTATGTAATGCACCGGCAACCTTTCAGAGATGCATGATCAGCATGTTTTCAGATATGATAGAACGATTTCTAGAAATTTTTATGGATGACTTTTCTGTTTTTGGCCTAACCTTCTCCGAGTGTCTGAATCACCTGCAATTAGTTCTAGAACGATGTAAGGAGAAGCACTTAGTTCTCAACTGGGAAAAATGTCAGTTTATGGTCAAACAGGGAATAGTTCTTGGCCATGTCATTTCTAAAAAGGGGATTGAAGTGGACAAGGCCAAAATAGATCTAATTGCAAGTCTTCCACCACCTAAATCTGTGAAAGAAATACGTTCATTTTTAGGTCATGCTGGATTCTATAGAAGGTTTATTGCCAACTTTAGCAAAGTAGCACGTCCACTGACTAATCTTTTGGCAAAGGATACCAAATTTGAATTTACTCATGAGTGCTTGGAATCCTTTGAATTTCTAAAAAATGCACTTGTATCAGCTCCAATCATTCATCCTCCTGTCTGGTCTGAACCATTTGAATTAATGTGTGATGCGTCCGATCATGTTGTGGCGCAATCTTAGGTCAACGAATAAATAAGCTGCCTAGAGTGATATATTATGCAAGTAAAACCTTAAATGATGCGCAGCTTAACTACACCACAACTGAGAAGGAGTTCTTGCCGTTGTCTTTGCTTTAGAAAAATTTAGATCTTATTTGGTTGGGACCCACACCATTATTTACACCGATCACTCAGCCATTAGACATCTCCTAGCAAAGAAGGATGCCAAGGCATGTTTAATCAGATGGATTTTGCTCCTTCAAGAATTTGATCTAGAAATTAGGGACAAGAAAGGCACTGAGAACGTTGTAGCAGATCATTTGTCCCGAATTCCAGTTGCACCATCTAGTGAACCACCCATCAATGAATCTTTCCCAGATGAGCAACTCATGTCTGTGTCTACTGAACCTTGGTTTGCTGATATTGTAAATTATTTAGCCATAGGTAAGATACCTTCTCATTGGACTAAGCAGGATAAATATAAATTCTTTGCCCAAGTGAAGTATTTCATTTGGGATGATCCTTATCTTTTTAAACAATGTCCTGATCAAATTATTAGAAGGTGTATCCCAGATAACGAAGTCATGAATATTTTATCTTTTTGTCATGATCAAGCATGTGGGGGTCACTTCGCGTCTAAGAAAACTGCTGCTAAGGTTCTCCAATGTGGTTTTTATTGGCCCAATTTGTTTAAGGATGCTCATGAATATTGTAAAAGTTGTGCTCAATGTCAGAAAATGGGTCGAATCACCAAGCGACACATGATGCCACTCAACCCAATCTTGGTAGTTGAAGTTTTTGATGTTTGGGGAATCGATTTCATGGGACCATTTTCAAATTCCTTTGGAAATAAATATATTCTAGTAGCAGTTGATTATGTTTCAAAGTGGGTAGAAGCAATTGCATGTAGAACACCCGATAGCAAAATGGTCATTAAGTTTCTTAAAGAAAATATTCTCTCCCGTTTCAGTATTCCTAGGGCAATCATTAGTGATCGGGGAACCCATTTTTGTAACCAACCTTTTGCAACATTGATGAAAAAGTTAATGTCACCCACAAATTGGCCACACCATATCATCTTCAAACTAGTGGACAAGTTGAAGTGTCAAACCGATAAATCAAACAAATCCTGAAAAAAACTGTTAGTGCCAATAGAAAGGATTGGTCTTTGAAATTAATTGATGCACTTTGGGCATACCGAACCGCTTTCAAGACCAATCTAGGAATGTCTCCTTATAGGATTGTGTTTGGTAAACCATGTCACTTGCCTATTGAGATAGAACACAAAGCCATGTGGGCCATCAAACAACTAAATACAAATTTGAACGACGCTGGAAACCATAGAAAGCTTCAGTTGAATGAATTAGAAGAACTTAAAATGAAGCCTATGAAAATGCAAAGATATACAAGGAACGAACCAAAGCATTTCATGATCAATCAATTATGAGAAAAACTTTCAATATCGGACAAAAGGTACTCTTATATAACTCTAGATTACATCTGTTTTCAGGAAAGCTTAGGTCTAGATGGACAGGACCATTTTTAGTAAAGGAAGTCTTTTCACACGGAGCTGTTGAGATTGAAAACCAAGTAATGGCGTTATCTTTAAAGTTAATGGTCAACGATTAAAACCATTCTTGGAATTACCTGTCAAGACTATTGAAGATGCCATGGTTCTTTATGAACCAACTTATTCTGATTAAGTTGCTTCGAGGTTTGGTCTGGCTGAAGACATAAAACTTAGCGCTTCTGGGAGGCAACCCAGCTTATTTAATTTCTAATGCTTTCTTTATTTTCAGTTTGCTTAGGACAAATAAATTAGATAAACTCCATTGGGGACAATGTGGTCAAGTTGGGGGGAGAGCTTGAACAAAATCAGGTGTTATCATTTCCTTTTCCTTCCACTATGAGTTAATTCTTGCATTTAATATATTATTTTTTTATAAAATCTTATTTTTATGCAAAAAAAAATGAAATAAATTAATCTAGAAAAGAAATAAGAGTAAGTTAGAAAGTATTTGCTAATGTAGTGAGTCACGGAGAAGATTAGCTGGTTAGACTCTTGGTGGCTTAGGTCATTTAAAGACTATTAGCACTTCCAATTGCACATGCACACTAACAAGGTAAAGTAGGTGTTAATTGTAAGGTCAATTAAGGATTTGAGTATTATTTAAATTAGATAATTTTCTCTACACCCCAATTGAAAAAATTTGAATTTAAGGAAAGAGCTACCTGCCTGAAAAAAATGCAAAACACAGAGTAAATGTGGATTGCCCTAAGCCTAGTAACCGGGTCTCTTCACCTAAGTCAAGTGTTGAGATTCGCGTCAAACGGTGGTGGGAAGGCCAGGATGCTCAGCAAAAAAAAAAAAAAAAAAAAAAAAAACACTGTGAAAGCTACCTTAGTTCTTTGTTTAATCTGGGGTGTATAGAAAATTAATCGAACTAAGTTATGAAAAATGATACAATTGGCCTGTACAAGTTAATACTGAAATACTAAGTTAGTTATACTCACACAAGTGCTATAAAACTTTAAGTGTACTCTAAGAAATTTCTAAGTAGACTGACTACCGATTCTAATTCGAAGCTCATTACTTAGTAATACTAGAAAACTTCTTGAATTTCGATCTTAAATTAATTTGCAAAGGAAGGATCTTTTTGAATTATGATCTTATTTTGGTACATTGCTAAGGGACTAGCAATGATTAAGTTGGGGGGTGTGATTTATGTCACAAATTGACATAAAAAGTATCAATTAATATCTAAATTATCTAACTTTATTAAAAAATTGATACTTGTTATTATATTTTGCAGAAAAAGAGATCATCAATAGAAAGAACAAGGAAAGAAATTCCAACGACGTAAATTTTATGCAAAACGGAGTTAAATTGACCCAGGAATTGAAGAATGAAGAAAGAAGACTCAATTGGGTCAAACCCGAGTCAAATCAGATTAAAATTAATCAAAAATCAACTGATTTGGTGATCTGGTTAGCCGCCTGGTCCACAGCAACAGGCGCATGGATCATGGGCCCATCGGCACACCATAAACCTCCCTAACAATCCTCTAAAACCTCTTAGTCCCACATCTAAAGTTTTGAAAACCTTATAACCCCCAAATGCCTATAAAAAGCCCTCAAAGGCCCTTGTTTTATGTATTTTTCCTTCCGATCAAGCTTGTAACCCTAGATAGTGGGGTTTTTAGCTCTCTTCTCAAGTCTCGAGCTTTGAGATTTTTGTAATAAATTTTTTTATATAAAATCTTATTTTTATGCAATTTCATCTCTTTACATTATGCAATTTATTTTTCTTGCAATTAGGATAGTTTAATTTATGCAATTTAATTTTATGCAATTAGGTTAGTTTAAATTATGTAGTTTAAATTTATGCAATTAGGATAGTTTAATTTATGAAATTAAGTAGTTTATTTTTCTGCATTTAAATTTTGCAAGTAGATTTAGATCATGTCTAGTAAGCATCCCTTCTAGGGTTTGCGATGAAGCTAGATCATGAGTAGGGATTTTACATAGGGTTATTTCTTTTTCTTAGGATTTCTTTTTCTTCCTCTTTTGCCAAAAATTTTTGATGAACTACAGTTGGATCAGAGTCCCTTCATAGTTCATGCTTGATTCAGTGCATAGGAGGAGAAAATCCTAAGGGATCCTAGTTACTACTCCCCTGTAAAGAATCTTGATGGGTTATCGTTGGGCCTTAGTCCCTTCATAATCTATGCTTGGGAAAGACAAGAGGAGTAGTCGTTAGGATCAATAAGAAAAATTCTAGGTAGAATTCCCTAATCTAGATCTAGTGGATTCAAAAATCCTAGATCCTTAGTCTTATTGTCTTTAGCAAACAACTTTCGACTTTCGATTTTTGTTAAAGCTCGCTTGAGCATAGATTTGAAAATCATTTTTAAACTAAGTCTCTGTGGGATCGACCCGTACTCGCTGGTCGTGCTACTCTGCACACCGTGCGCTTGCGTTTTATTTACAAATTTTAAGATTTGCACATCAAGAACATACTTAGCCATCCGATCGACTCTTTAGTATGGAAAGACTTCGATACAAAGCATCCACACTTTGCGAGTGACCTGCACAATATCCAGCTTGGTCTAGTGACAGATGGATTTAATTTCTTTGACAATCTAAGTACCTCTTACAGTATGTGGCCTATGATGGTAGTTGTATATAATGTGTCTCCTTGGAAGTGTATGAAAGAACCATTTATTTTTATGTCACTGTTGATTTCAGGTCCGAAAGCATCAGGTAATGAAATTGATGTATATCTACGACCTTTAATCGATGATCTGAAGAGCTATGGAAAAATAGGGTATAGACATATGATTCTATGAGTCGAAGTAATTTTAAGTTGCATGCTTCAATTCTATGGATCATAAATAATTTTTCTACATATGAAAATTTATCTGGATAGAACATCAAAGGATATCTTGCATGTCTAATATGCAATAGGAATGCATCCTCTTTATATTTAAAATATGAATGAAAAATATGTTTTATGGATCATCGACGGTTTCTTCCTGCTAATCATTCTTGGAGGATCCGTTATAATCAATATTTTGATGGTAAGTCCAACCGACATCCCCACCTAAGGAGTTAAGTGGAGCAAAAATTTTAGAACAACTTGAAGTCATTGAAAATGTTCAATTTGAAAAAACATCGGGTACTTGCAAGCGGAAGCATACTGAAGCTGAGCTAAATTGGATGAAGCAAAGCATCTTTTTCAAACTACCATATTGAAAGCAGCTACTACTTCGTCATAATATGAATGTAATATATATTGAAAAGAATATTTGTGATAATATCATCGGTACTGTATTGAATATTTCAGAAAAAATAAAAGATGGTACAAAAACTCGTCTTGATTTAAGAAAATAAAAATCCATCGGAGTTGCATTTAGTTCGTCGAGGTGAGAGATTTTTTATGCCACCTGCATGTTATTCGCTGTTTGGTGAAGAAAAGAAGAATTTCTGTGGATGGTTCAAAACCGTAAAGTTTCCTAATGCATATGCTTCAAACGTATCGTGGTGTGTTGGAAACAACGACGGTAATATCTCTAGCATGAAAAGTCATGACTCTCATGCGATGATGCAATGTTTGCTTTTTGTGGTCATGCGTGGCTATTTGGGTGGTGATGTTCAAATTGCATTGATTGAGCTGGGAGTGTTCTTTTGAAAACTATGTCGTCAAAAATTAAAGATTAACTTACTTGAGAGATCAGACAAAGATATCATACTTATTCTTTATGAGTTAGAAAAAATATTTTTATCATTATTTTTTGATGTTATGGTGCATCTGGCTATTCATCTTCCAAAAGAAGCTCTTTTGGCCAGACTGGTATATTATCGATAGATGTATCCTATTGAAAAGTAAAAAAATTATATTACTTTATCATATCAATTATAAGATGTAAATATATTTTTAAAATTTAAATTTATTTTTATTTATAGATTTTTGTGTACCTTAAAAAAGTATGTATGCAATAAAGCAAGGTCTGAAGGTTCTATAGTGAAAGCATATGAGGTACCGAGTGTGTCATATTCTGCTCGATATATCTTGACGATATTGAAATAAGATTCAATCATACAGATCGTAATACAGACCATAAATGGGGTGACAATGAACCGATGTTGTCTATATTTAAATAAATAGTTCGACCTATTGGTGCAAGGAGATATGAATTTATGGACGTGAACGAGCTATCCAAGATATACTTTTACGTTCTAAATAATTATGAAGAAATTAAAGATTTTATTGAGTAAGTACCATCTTACCATACTGTTTAATATTTTAAATAAATTTTTCATATCAATATAAAATTAAAAATCATAACTTTTTACAGTGAGTACAAGAGTATATTATGTAGAGAGAATAATACGGATATCGATGATCGATATAGGAGAAAATTTACAAAATAGTTTGGTGATCTTGTAAGTTGCATTAGTGATACGTTATTTATTTATTTATAAATAATATTATTTGAACCAACATAATTTTTTATGTTATGATGTAGATGAAACTTAAGTATTTCAATAAAGAAGTGGGTGCGACTGATGAGTTGCATAATTTAGCATGTGATTCCGATCGAAGGGTTAATCACTACGCATCCTGTATCATTAGAGGAATGAGATTTCACACAAAGAAGCTTGAGGTGCAATGACGGATCCAGAATAGTGAGATTGCTACAACAGGATATGAAGGAGAAGAAGAGATTGATTATTATGGTGTACTGGTAGATATCATAGAACTGAAGTATGGGTCCAGTAATTTTATATTTTTATTTCAGTATGAATGATGAGATATTAGTAATAAAAAGATCGGTATTCATATCGATTCATAATTTATCAGTATAAATTTTGCACGAACATGATACCAAAATGAGCCGTATATATGAGCAACTCAAGCGAAACAAGTAACATATTTGAAGGATCTAAAATATCGAGGTAATTGACATGTTATACAAAAAATAATATCTAGAGACGTATATAACATACCAACCCGATTAGAGATGGATGAAAATTCAGATTTATATGAAGAAGAAGCTTTTCAGTAAGAAAAACAAACATTAGCCGAGCTTTTAGTTGATGAAGAACTTGTAATGACATCTTTGAATAGGGCTGATCTGCCGTCCAATGAAGTTGAAGCTGATTTTGTATTTAATCTTGATGAGTCAGAGGGTGACGATCCATTCATAAATGATGATGAGATAGAAGATGACACATATATCGATTACTGTGATTCAGAAGAGAATCTACACATCGAAGAATATACAAATATTGATGAGTAGATCTATATTCTTCGTTCAATCTTCTCTTGCAATAATGATATGCGATATAATTATATTTATTAGAATATTATTTGATTATTATTATTATTATTCAATATTATATTTATTTATATCTCAATTATTATAGATATGCCATCAGGAGACAGACGACGACTTTCGCATTCATAGTCTACTTCGAAGGTTGAGGCACTTTCATCGATATAAATTTTTTAATTCTATAGTTATTTAAAAATTTTTAATTAATTCTCAAATTACAAAGAGATGCTGAGAGTGGTGAGCTTCTTGGTAGGATCGATATCTACCAGTGGACCCACCAGCGACGGTCAGAGGAGTGGACGATGGAGAGTCGAAGTTTTTTGTAAGTTTTTTTAATTTTTTTCATTCACAGTCTGATTTTTATTATAAAATTAAAATAACTATAACTTTAATTTTTAGGATCTTATGACAGATATGAGATTCTAGCCTACCCCTAAGGGCTCGACCACACTCACAGATGATGAGATCTGTGATCAGGTGCTTGGTACGAGATCCTGTTATGTTAGGATCTAGGGTATGGGATCACTGCTCCCTCATCATCACGCTCATCTAGGACTGACATCCATCCTATGTGCGAGACTCGACTGACGGAGGTGCAGAGACAGGTTGAGCAGCGAGCTCTGGAGTTAGCTACATGCGTCGACGAGTATCAGCAGCTTGAGATCTAGATGATGGAGCATATGGTACAGATGGAGCAGATGATACAGCTGATGAGGCAGCAGCAGGTCGATTCGAACTCTTTGAGCACTCTCCTTTCCCAACTCGTTCTTCAGATGCCGATACTTAATAGCTTCTTTATATACTTTTTTATTTTTATTTGAAACTTCTTGTAAATTTAATTAAATATAATAAAATAATAAAATTATTTATTTATTTATTTATTATATAATTTTTTTATTTTAATTTTTTTATTTATAAAAAATATTATAAATATAAATTAAAAAAATATATTCATATATTATTTTTAAAAAAAATATGATTAAATTATTAGTGATAGAATTATTTTTGATAAAATATTGATCGCCAAAAATATTTTAGTATGATAATTTAATTTTTTTTAATAAATATAAAATTATTAAAATTTTACATATAATTAATATCGATGAAAAATTATTCATCACAAATAATTATTAGCGAAAAAAATTTTCATCGAAAATTATCTTATTTATGATGTAAGATTTTTATCATTAATGTTATTTAATTTTATTTTTTAAATTTTTTTATTAAATTAATAGTGACAAAAAATTTTGTTGCAAAAAATATTTTTTACGATAAAAATTTTTCATCGCTAAAAGTTTTTAAAAATTTTATTTCAAAAAATATTTTAGTTAAATTAATAGTGATGAAAAAATTTTCATCACTATTAATATTTTATTTTTAGCGATGTTAAATTCATTGTAAATATTTTTTTTATGATTAAAATTTTTCAATAAAATATATTAACGATGAAAATTATTAATCATAAATATCATTTATTAGCAATGAAATATTTTTTTCATCATAAAATATTATCAATGATGCGATTATTTATGATGAATAATTAGCGACGAATATTTCATCGCTAATAATTATTAGCAATGAAAATAGATTATTAGCGATTAAAACTTTTCATCGCTAATAACCTATTTTGTTGTAGTATTTGCTTAGCTTTAGATCCTTGCAAAGCATCATACATATATCTTGAATCTCCTGCTACTTGAATCATACACATCACATCTATTTAAATTGGTTTAACTAGAAGCACATAATTGCCTTGGAGCTTAATTTGGTAAAAATTTTATAAGAGTCCAATCCATCCCTCTTTTTGGGTTGCTACCTCTAAGCAACACATAGCGATAAGTATGCATACAGAAATTTTAAAATTTTATACAGAGTCAAATACAATAGAAATAAAAATTTTATATCCAGATTCTCAACATCATTCTAAGACAACCATTCAGCATAATATTTGACCATTATGCCAGGGCAACCTTATATTTGAATGATTTCTAAAATTCAAATCAAATATTATATCTAATCTAACAAGCATGCATAGAGATCAAATCTCAAAATAAACTAGACATCATCATTAATTATAAGATTAAAGATCTATGAAAGAAATTTGAATTTTATACATTTGCGCGGATAGATCTTCATCACGATCTGATGGTTCATGAATGTCTTTGAGATCCTGTCATAGTCACATAAGTGT
This sequence comes from Elaeis guineensis, assembly GCF_000442705.2. Taxonomy (NCBI): domain Eukaryota; kingdom Viridiplantae; phylum Streptophyta; class Magnoliopsida; order Arecales; family Arecaceae; genus Elaeis; species Elaeis guineensis. Next base: position 1,023,995 of record NC_025994.2, on the reverse strand, counting down.
CTGACCTCTACAGATATCCATCAAGACTGATCTGATCTGAAAGACTTGATCTCATCGTGGTACTAGCTTCCTTGCAAAGATCGTTCTTTGGATTATCGAATCGATTTGATCTTTTGATTCTCTTCTCGAGAGAATCAAATAGATCTGTAGGAGGAATTCGAAATCAGATCAAATCTGATTTTTTTTCTACTTTTCTCTGCTTAAGAAAAATCAAGATTTGTAGAAGTAGTCAAGAGATCAGATTTTTTGTTCTTCCTTCTTGTCCAACTCTTGGACTAGATCTGAGGAGAGAAAGAGGAGAACCATTTATCTCATGGACCAAGAAATATAAATTAAATCAAATCTGATTTTAATATCCAACTCTTAGATATCTTTGGGAGAGAAGAAGAGAGACACATTCCCAACTTTTGAACAATTGAGAGAGAAAGAGTTACCTTCAAACAACCAACACTTGATTGTTAGAAAGAAGGAAGTAGATGAGAGGGTGTCCCAAATTTTTTATCTTCACGTTGAAAATCCTCCCAACGCCCATCATATTTTTCTCACACCATCTCCACCTTGATGAGGCATCCTCCTTGCTTGATGTTATCACTCGAGAGGTGCCCGCAACTTATCCCCTATTTAAACCAAACAACTTAGGGTTAGGGATAGAGCTTTAAGGGAAAAGGACTCTCCCAAGGATATGGCTGCCCTTCCTTATGCACCCCCTCTCAAATATTTCTCCACACCATATTTCTTCTCAACGTGAAACCACTTCCACACCTAGAAAATAGGGGCGTGAAGGCCCTTAGGGTGTGGGGATTAAAAGGCTTGATCTCCTTGTTTGATTTGGTCAAGGACTGGTCCAAATCAAATAGAAGTTGGAGTCCAATTTAGATTGAGTTTCATCATAAATTAAGTTCAATCCTATTAGATCAATGAAATCCAATTTGAGTCAAACTCAAACCATATCTAATCAAATTAAATCTGATTTAATTTGATTAGGACCCAATCTAAATCAAACATTACTATCTAATCTACATAGGTTTGGGTCTAGTATTTATTAAATCTAATCCCATTAGATTAATAAAACTTAGTTTGAGTCAAACTCAAATCAAATCCAATCAAATTAAATCTAATTTAATTTGATTAAGATCCATTCCTAATATTTAATCAAATCAAATAATATGCAATAATTATAATTAAGTTCTCCTATAACTTACTAACTTTAGTAAGTCCCTTATGTAACTTGTACATTTAAGTCTAATTATTAATCAAGTTGATAATTGAGACTACTTGCAATTTGTGATTTGAAATTGTGATTCAACAATCCGATAGTCAAGATCTCTTTTATGTGTGAACCCATAGATTTTATTTTATCTGATAGTGAGAAATATTTTGATCTCCATCAAAATATCATTAAAACTTTTTTTAATAGATTGAAATAATTTTAACTCATTAATTAAGAATTATTGATCATCAAAATAATTCTCATTGATCCTACAATCCATTAGTGATGCCTAGCAGTATGTAGTGGCAATTTAGTAGAACAGACAGATGAACCTCTAGGTCTAGTTACCGTATGATTCAATTTTTCTATCGTGAATTCTAACAAGATGAAGGTTATGACAAACTCGTCAAACTCCATCGTCTGTCATATATAAGATTTATTCGACTTGAGTTTATTTGTGAAATCTAATAAAAAATTTTTTCATCATTCACTCTGTCCTGGTCAAGATCTTCAGAACTCAATCTCATAAATCACAAAAGATTACTTCTTAACTACTAAAGTTGATAGATTCTATCTAGATACACATCCTATTCCTACAATGAACTTACTGTAGTCAACATACACCTCAAGGCTCTGTATGGCTAAGAGATCGAGTTATGATGCAGTCAAACTACAGCAACTTTATTGTGAACAATCGAGGCACCACAGGTCTAAGAACTAATCACACCACTACAGCATCAAGAAAGTCACTGATGAGTGAGTAGACATCCAAATGATTTCTTGTATTGATCACGCTCAGTATCTTTGTTCTCTAACAAACACCTGCATTCTCGCTCTAGTATTTTCACACTGTAGATTTGAGATTCATCTATCCTAAGAGAAGCGATCCATGTACCAATCTTATCGAAACAATCACCATCCCCATGATGATCCTTCGATTGGGAGCAATTTGAGAATTAACTATCAATGACACATGCCTCAAATTTTTAACTCTTAAAAATATGTATCATCATCTTATTAATTCTCTGGATGATTTTTGGATACATACACTATATGAATGGAATTAACTGCTCTAATTAATTAAGTCAAGTATAAAATTATGTCCTAGAAAGAATTAATATGTCAGTCTGATTAGCTTTTAAGACATACCTTTAATAATTTTTCACTTGCACTAAAGCCAATCTACCACAAACTTAAGCCCCATCTTCTCTGAGATGTGCTTTGGTCCTGGCTGGCTTAGTTGTTTAGTCAGTGGGCTTGTCACATTTTTGTAAGATTTACTCTGATCCTCAAAGTCTTGCTTCTTAGAATAGTCATGAATCATCGCTCTTATATATTAAAAACTCTGATGAGATCTGGGCTCCTTAAATAGAGCTATGGCACCATCATTATCGAAGAACAATGTTGTGCCATCTCATGATATTACATCTAGTTCTGCAACAAATTAGAATGTTTTTTAGCTACCTCATAAGCAGTGACATATTCGACTTCTAAAATCTGCAATGATTGATTATTATGATCTGTTTTAATTTATCGAATCCCATTACATAAGAAAATACATCTTGATGTAGACTCTCTACCATCAACATCAGACATAAAATCTGAATTTTGAATCCTGATATCCTCAATATTTCTTCTCCTTCCTAAGATCATAAACATATTCTAAGTACTTCTCAAGTACTTAAAAATATTTTTCACAGCTATCCAATGCTCTCAACCTGCATTCAACTGATATTTACTCGTGACACTTATAGTAAGGTCTATATCGGGTTGTATGCATGTTAAGACATATATGAGGCTCCCTTTAGCTGAAACATAAGAGATCTAGCTCATGTGCTGAATCTTCTCAAATGTGTTAGAACACATCTTCTTGGAGAGATCAGTCTCATGTCTAAAAAATAGAAATCTTTCTAGAAGTTATCCATACAGAACCCTTTCAATACCTCCTCTATGCATATTTTCTATGAAAGATTTAGCATCCCCTTAGGTCTATCTTATAGGCCTGATCTATCTCATAAATCTTTATTGGATGCTTCTCAAGGTTCTTCATGAAGAATTTATTTAGATAACTAAATTTTAAACTGATGTTAGCATAGGAATAACTTTCTTAATTAGAAGGATGTCATCTACGTATAATACGAAAATCGTGATAGTACTCCCATTGACCTTTATAAACACATATTTTTCTCAAGAAATATTTGATCACGTCAAATGATTTGATCACATCAAATTCATATTTCTTATCTCTTTTGAGAAATATTTTCTCTATGTCGCCATCAAAATACTTAAGTATTTTTCAGTAGGATAGGAGATTATAAAATGAAGGAAGACTGCATGTACTGACTCAATATGAATAGGTTCTATAACTCATTGCTTTTAAGAGGTTTTCTTTTCGAGCTCAATTTTTCTCCCACTATTTTCATCTTGGACAAACTAATTTTCAAGAGCATTGTATATCGGGTCACAATCATATTGTAATCCTTTGAGAAGAAAAATAATATTTTTAAAACTCTTTAGGATACTAGAAAAATAAGTCTCATAGACCTAACCTCTAACTTATCCATCTACTATCAGTAGACATGGACCGGACTTCCTTAACATACACATCTCATACGGCATGATAGAAAAGACTTAGAGGGAACTCTTATTCATTAAGTAAAGCTTATTCCTATAAAAAATAAGAAAAGATTAGTGATGCTCATCATGAATCAAATTATATCGAATGGAGTCCTATTCCCACTCTCGACACCCCATCAAGTTGAGGTGTACCAAGAAGAGTCCATTGTGAGACTACTATTTTCTTGAGATAGGTTAAAAACTTTTACTAAGGCATATACCTCCTCAATCTCATCAATGAATCTTAAAGATTTTTTAATTTATTTTTTTTACTTCATATCTGAATTCTTTAAACTTTTCAACACTTCAGATTTGTTCTCACATATATACCGATATTATGAACAGTCACCAATATTAGTAATGAAGTAATGAGAATCATCCCTGACCAGCTCATCTAAGGAGCTGCATACATCAGAATGTATCAGGACAAGTATATTAGTGATCCTCACCTCATATCCATAAAAGATGGTTTGGCCATCTTTCTTTGAAGATAGAATCCATAAATTAAAAATGACTCGAAAGTTGATGAGCCTAGGAGCTCATGCTTTTTCAATTTATTTATTCTGTCCTCTTCAATATGATCAAATCTGAGTTACCACATATATTTTGGATTTATCTCATTTATAAATTTTTTAGATCCTACAGCACTCACTATCTGCTCAGATATTAATATCGAGTAGATCCAACATACCTTCTGAAGGTATGTCCCTTATCAATTTCTCTAGATTCTCCAAATATACAGGAATCCTTTCTCTTGAACTCTTCAAGGTCCCATTGGAAGTCATCAACTCAACCAAGGTGCAATTAATTTTATTCATGTGGTAGTTTGCTATAAACTTCCATATGAATTGATAAGAGACTGTAAGATCAAATCCCTTCACAATTCCTTATACATGGTCTGTCGAGCTTCTCAAGCTCATCCAAATTCTTAATCATTGTCAAGTAATAATTATGAACTGATTGTCTTTTGGTCACTGTCAGACGGTTTGGTGATATAGAGATATTCTGGTTAGCTCAACTTCTCAAAACTTAAAACTATTTTAAGTTTCTGAGCAAGTCTTTATAACTTGATCGGTTAGTCAATTGGTTCTAAATTTGTGAGGATTAAAAATTAATTTTTAATTCTATCAGAGAGTAGAGATTTTAGTTAAATATTTATACTTAATTTTAAATTTATTTTAGAGACTTTTAAAAGAAATGTGCTCCTACTATTTTTTTGAATCCCTTGTACTCCTCAGGTAGAGAGATAGAAATTCTTTATGATAAGAATTTCTAGTAAATACTGTGGTCCCATCAATTGGTACACCACCTCATCTAACAGTTATTGATGATGTGTCAATCAATGAGTGGACAACTCTTATCCCATGCTTTTTTAAGCTTGATGCAGCAATATCAATCTCTGAGTCTTGTGGCCTCACCTAACAGTTATTGGTCATATTTTCTAGTTAAGTCAGACCCACCATTTACCAGCGGGTGCAAAACCATCATTGGATCCCTCACCTAATAGTTATTGGGTTCAATCTCATCTCTTTTTCAGAGCATCTCATGCTAATAGAGTGGTTGCATATTTTTGATGCAACTGAACCACTATGACCAGTTGAGAACAATCAACACTAGTAGCACATCCGCACATCTACAATAGTGAAAGACTGCTAGACTTAATATTATGCGAAGAGATTTAATTTAGATCTCTATAATTTTAATTGTATATTTACATCCGATGTAAATCTATAATTAATATGGATCTACTAGAAAGATTCTTACTTGGTTCACCAAGATGAATCAAGATGCAATTGCAACATATGTGGTGAACTTAAACCTAGGCACCTAATAAGAAAAATAATTGACCAAATTGGTCAAGTAAATTCAAGATTAGTAGGAGGCTCCCCGTGCATATGCAACAATCCTAATTAAGTAACCACCATTCTATTCCTTGCCCTGGACACCAATCGATCCATCAGTTTAAATTGGTTTAGCCCATTGGTTTATGTCACTACAGATTGTAAATTGCTAACCAAATAATTATTCATTCATGATACAACTCTACTCCAAAGATTTGTAGTGATTCAAGGTGATCACTATATGCTCCATGAAAGCATGCACATGACTATCATATAGTCCTTATGATTATCTCATAATCCTTATAATTATCATATAATTCATTATATTCAAACTTAAATTTTTTATGATATTTTATCAATTTCTTTTAATCCTAGGACAATCTTACAACATAACGACACTCATTATGCCAGGACAACCTTATGTCAGGATGAACTGAGATTGACTCAATTAATTTTATCTTATGTTCAATCAAATTACTCTAATTTGAATACATCTATACTATCATTGATCACATCAAGATAGATCTCTATCTACAAGTAATATCTCATGCATGAGCATATAATAAAGATAAATTTAGATATATTAAAATTCACATCACATGTAAATTAGATTTAAAATCTAAGATACAGAATATTAAGATAAAATTTAATCTAAAAACTTTGATCAAGTAAGACATCATGTGACTTTCAATAATCATTAATTTCAGATTAACAATCATAAGAAATTAAATTTTTAAATATGAAAATAATTTTAGATCTCGAAAGCAATTATACAAACATAAATCAATCTGAATTTTAGATCTGAAAATAATTTTTAGATCTTAAAATCCATCTTATGAATTTCAACCATTCAGATTTTAGATCTAAAAATAGATTTTCAGATCATGAATTTTATCTCCTCGATCATGAACATTCTTAATTTTAGATCCAAAAATCAAATTTTTAGATCTAAAATCATCTCCATGATCAAATAAAATTTAAATTTTTATATTTAAAAATAATTTTTAGATCTAAAATCTTGATCTCAATCTTGCATTAATGGGATGGCTCTAATACTACTATTGAATGTCGACATCATATGGCGATAGATATGCATGCAAAAATTTTAATATTTTATACAAAGTCAAACACAGTGAAAATAAAAATTTTAGATTTAAATTTTCAATATATCCAACAACTGAACCGAGGCCTAAAGGAGGTCTCTACAATGAGCGCCTTATCTACTCTCTCGATAAGATGTTTCTAAAGAATTACACCAACCTTCTAGCATGAGCTCAAAAGTATGTGCAAATTGAAGAAAGTAGAGTTGCACGCAGGCAAGAGGGAGGTTGGGCTCCCAACAAAAAGCATGGAAGAGAGGACACGTGCATGAACCAAGTTGAAGGAGAATCCTCCTAACCCGTAAAAGCCCCTCGATCAAAGAGTTTGCCTTTGCCCTTCAACAAGTATGCTCCGTTGACCACCTCTTGAGCCCAAATTTTGATGAAAATTGAGAGCCAGGGGTACCTTCATTGGCCTCCACCAATGAAGTCTCCATCTACAAGGAGGAACTGGTGGAAGTACCGTCGCTTCTATTGTGACCACAATCATGATACCGAAAAATGCCTTCAGATGAAGGATGAGATCGAAACTCTCATCCGATAAGGCTACCTTAGCAAATATATGCGAAAGAAATAAGATCGAGCTCCCGAAGAACCACCTTGGCACTAGCACAATGAGGTGAATAATAACAACTAATCCACAGCTGGTGTAATCAACGTAATCTCAAGCCTTAGGCGGTAGGGGGTAGAAGATCGAGTTGAAGGATCGAAGAAGCTGAGGATCGAGGGAGTGATCTCTTTTTTTGATAATGATGTTCGAGGAGTTCAAACTTCTTACGATGATACTGTCATTGTATCAATGATGATAGCTAATTATGATGTAAAAAGAATCTTTGTAGATAATAAAAACTCGATAGACATATTCTTTTATGATGTATTTCAATGAATGAGACTACCAAATGATTGGCTAAAGATAGTTAATATCCTCTTGGTCAAATTCTTAGGAGACTTCGTAGCGATTGAAGGGGAGAATACTCTGCCTATGACCATGGGGATAGAGCCTCGACAAAGGGCCATTCAACTTACATTTCTCATCATCCATGTGCCTTCTGCCTACAATGCAATTCTCAAATAACTTGAACTAAAACACACTCCAAGAAATCATCTATACATACCACTTTTTGATAAGATTTTCGACTCAAAATGGAGTAGGTGAAATCCGAGGAGAGCAAATGCTTGTCCAACAATGTTTCCTCATGACCATCAAAGGAAAAAAACTAATGGAGGCCCACCAATTGTAGATCATAGAGAAGAATTGGAGAAATCTCCAGGAGAGCCAGTCGATCAACTCGTCATTATTCCTTTCAGAGATGACCCAACCCACACAATTCGGATCAATTCTCAGCTGACATTTGATCAAAAAGATCAACTAATGATATTTTTATGAGCTAATGAGGGTATCTTTGTTTGGTCTGCATCGGACATGCAAGATATTCCCTTTGACATAATTATCGATAAGTTGAATGTGAACTCAAAGTACTAACCAATGAGACAGAAGAAGAGAAGCTTCACTTCGAAGCAACAACAAGCCATTGAAGAGGAAGTAGATAAGCTTATGATAGTGGGATTTATCCAAGAAGCTCGCTACTCAGAGAGGATCTCAAATATCATCATGGTTAAGAAAGCCAACGGTAAGTAGAAGATCTGCATCGAGCTGAATAAAGCAAGTCTGAAAGATAGCTTTCTACTCTCGAGAATTGATCGGCTCATAGATGCCATTGGGATATCAGCTACTGAGTTTTATAGATACCTTTTCAGGATATAACCAGATTCAGATGGCATCCGAAGATGAGGAGAAGATCACATTCATAACCAATAAATTGATGCCTTTTAAATTAAAGAATACAGGAGCCACATATCAGCATCTCATCAATAAGATCTTCAAATACTAGATCGATCATAATATCAAAGTCTACGTAGATGACATACTTGTTAAGAATACTGAAGCAGATCGATACATTGCTGACCTAGAAGAGACATTTGGTGAGCTAAGGTGACATCAAATGAAGCTCAATCTGAACAAGTGCATCTTCAGCATCACCTCAAAGAAGTTCTTGGGATTCATGATGACCCAGCAAGGAATAGAGGCCAATCCGAAGAAAATCTGAGCACTATTGGACATAAAGCACCTCACTATAAAAAAAGATGTACAATGCCTGATAGGTTGGGTAGCAACTCTCAATCGATTCATTTCAAAATCGATCATGAAGTACCTCCCTTTCTTCAAGATCATGAGGTAGTTAAAAAGTTTCGAGTGGATGGACAATTGCAGAAATACATTCGAAGAGCTCAAGCGATACCTTGGATCCCCTCCGCTCCTCTCTAAGCCGATAGAAGGTGAGGAATTACTAGCATACTTGGCCATTTAACCTAACGTCGAGCGAGATGGCCACTTTATCTAAGAGGATTGGAGCATCTATATAGCAAACCAAACTCGAGGAGCATAGAGATACATCTACATTAGCTTAGGAGGCTACTCATCTCAAGAGGAGGATTGTGGCTGAAGTAGCAGAGATTTAGTCTAAGGTCAAAGAGCTTAGAGCATCACAGAGATCATGGATTTTTTTCCTTCTAACCTTGACGGGCCGATTGGTGGCGCATCTAGAGAGCATTGCATAAGGAGCCACCATAGTAGCTGATGTCGTTGTTGGATTTTGATGCCTCGAATTCAATCCACAATAGTGAGGTCCAAGATAGAGAAGCCTACGGCATTCATACCCACATGCATAGGCCCATAGGTGTGCGGCCTGCAGGCACGACCGTGCGAGGTGCGGTCCACGCACCACGCTTCATGCAGTCCAAGAATGGGTGCATGTGATTGAGCGATTGCGGGTGCGTGTGGATACGATCAAATGATTCAGTTTGGTTTTGAAGTCCTAACAGGAGTCTTGTACGCGATGAACATGACTTGACATGATTTTAGGATCTTTAAAAGGGGCAGACGACCTGAGTATAGTAGAGGGTGACGATCAAAGAGTCTCTTTGAGAGTTGAGAGCTTTGTAAGAATCTTGTGCTTCTTGTTGAAAGATTGATGTATGAGAGTTGAGAGGATATGATCTTCTCTTGTATTTGTGGATCTTTTTCTCATAGTAAAGTTACATGCCCCATGGAGGTAAGCCTTGAGCTGATCCACGTTATTTGATTGTATCTTTTATGCATCTCTATTCTTTGTTTCTTTTGCAGTATTGACATCATCATCGATGTTACGATCTTGGATGGAGATCCATATTCTGCAATCTTAAGGGATCTTTTTTGACAAGTGGTATTAGAGTATGGGATTGTTCGGATTGTAGCGATGTTGATCGAGGTTGGAGAAGATGGAGAAGACAAGATCAATCAAAATAGAGATCAACTGGTGTGATGAAAAGAGTAATTTCTCCTTATGACAAAAGAGGATGAAGGATGTGCACATCTAACAAGGATGGATTGATGCTCTCTTATATGAGATGCCAACTATTATGGAGGAGAAAGATTGGAAGCGGCTCCATATGTAGGCAGTGAGCACGATCCGTTTGTACTTGATGGATGATATGGCGATCCATATGCTTAGCGAGACTTCTCCAATGACGATATGGATGAAACTCGAGGAGATATATATAGCGAAGTTACTCACCAATGCTTTCTTCCTTTGGAAGCAGTTCTACCAGCTTCAGATGAGTGAGGGGTAGAGCATGTAGGAGCATCTCAGCAACTTTCAGAAAATCATCACTGATTTTCTCAGCATTGATGAGAAGGTTGAGGAAAAGACCAGGATGTTGGTCTTGTTTTCTTCGCTTTTCTCTTTTTTTGAGTCTTTGATGACTACTTTTCTTGTGGAGAAGAGTACCATCAAGATGGATGAGGTCACTTCTGTACTTTCTCAGAATGAGATTCTCAGATAAAAAAATCGATCTTCGAGTTCAGACAGCAACTCACCTTTGGTGGTGACTAGAGGTGGTAGTTGTAAAGGACGAAGCAGCAGAGGATCGCAGGGTGGGCGGTCTAGGTCTAAGTCGAGGGACTTCAGTAAGATCAGATGTTATCGATATGATAAGTTGAGAAATCGAGTTAGAGATTGCCTATAGCTCAGAGATTAGACGAAGGTTACTACAGCGGCAGTCTATGGTAGCAACACTGATAAGATTGATTATGTGCTTATAATCTCTAATAAGGTATCTATTTCTTTCCCTCAATGAATTTTAGATTCGGCTTACTTGTATCATGTTTGTTGTAGAGATGAGCTATTTGACTCTATAGAGAGTAGTGAGGGCACTGTTCATTTGTCGGATGGATCGAGTTGTGCGATCAAAGACATTCGGACAGTCAACTTACAGACACGTGATAGAGTAGTAAGAAAGTTGGGTGAGATCTGATATATACCCAGTTTCAAAAGTAACATGATTTTACTGAGTAGACTGATTCAAATAGTTACAGATGGAGAGCTGATGAAGGAGTTCTGAAGGTTGTGTGTTGATAAGTACTATAAATATATTAATAAAAAATATTAAAATATATATTAATTAATTTTTATTTTTTAAAAATTATTATTTTATTATTTTTTATAAAAAAATATTTATTATTATAAAAAATCTGATTTATAAATTAAAAAAATTAAATTAGAGATAAAAAAAAAACTCAAAAGACCCAAAGTCACGACCCAAAGCAACACAGACCCTTCCAAGCAGCCCGCATGCGGTCATGCATGCTGAAAGCAAGGCGCATGGCTTTCGGCGCATGTCCTCCCAGCGGCTCAAAGGCGGCGTGGCTCATGATGGCTTTTCACGCGCGGTCCATAGAAAAAAAAAAAAAAAAAGAGGGAGCTAATTCCAGTTTCAATATGGTCTTTCATGTGGGGTCCACATAAAGGGATAGAAAAAACCCAACGGCTCTTTGGTTCTGAGAGGAGAAAAGGCGGCCCCTCACGGGGACCCAGTGGAGGAAAAAAAAAAAAACATTTCGCGCGGCTTGGGCGAGCGGGTTCGTGGGCTTCTTCATGCGACCTGGCGAAGCATGAGTGGCTGGACTGGTGGGGCGCTGGCGACGCGGGATCGAGCGTGCCCGCGAGTGAAGCGAACGCGGCCGCACGTGGAGAAAATATTTTTGAATATTTTTTAGAGAAACCTAGCACCTCATCCATTTCCTTGGATTTTTTTTTTTTTTCTTCTTTAATCTCATATTTAAAAATCATAAAAATCTCTTCTTTACTAACATCTATAAAAAGACTCCAATATTTTTACCTTTAAAATTATCTTAAAATTAAAAAAAAATCTTCAAAAGCCTTTACAAAGAGGAGAGAAGGAACCATGCGCGGTTAGCGATCTTCATCTTTCAGAGAGTAGATAAGATTTTTAGTATTTATAATTTATAATTTTTTTATATAATTAAAATTTAATTGTAATGATTTTTTTCATAAATAAATTTTTTTTATTGCTTCAAGTATTGTACTTCTTATTTAGACTATAATTTAGATTTTTGAATAGCTTATGGCTACATAGAGACGACTCATGATCTAAGAATACGATTCGTGCTCAGCGAGATAGATCATGATCGAAATTTGATTATAAATTATTTTTATAATTTGAGATTTTGAATAGCCTATGACTATGTAAAGGTAGATCAAGATGCTACGATTCGTACCCAGTGAGATAGGTTATGTTTGGAGATCAATCATAATTTTAATAATTGCGTATTGAAGAAATACTTTATGTTATACTAAAAATTGAATCGAAATCCCAAGACATCTTAATCTCTTGCTTACTAGTTTTAATTTTTATTTCTAATTTCAATCATATTCCCACTCTTTCATATTTTTAATTTTGTAATTTAACTAGAACTCTAACAAAATCCTAATTAAAATATGAACATAACCCTATTAATCTATATGGATTCAACCCTGATTCACTCTATCTATATAATTTGAGTTAAAATTTATTTTTGACCGCTTACAATAGCAATCAAATTTTGGTATCATTATCAAAAATCATTGGCATGGTTAATTCATAAAAAAATATATAATCAAAAAAATTCAGCATAATATATTAAGATTTTTTTAGATTTAAAATATTCGGACATTCTGTTTATATTACATTGCACCTTCATAAACTAAAGGACAAAATCTTAATAATATAAGATGAAAATTTCATCACCCTTTCTTGGCCCACAAACACCACTCTTCATATTATATTAACCCAAGCCTTTAACCCAAAATTAATTAGACGTTGGTTCCTAAAGACTCTCGAGTTCAATAGGACAATGAAGCCTAAGAGTTGGACTGGATTAGGATTAGTCATTTTGAGTGGTGTCTAGGAAAGTGATTCAGAAACAAAATCCCGAAGAAATGTGGTTATTTAATTGGTTCTGTTAGTTTATCTGACCGATTTTGATTGGTGTCTAAGGAAAGCAACGAGATAATCCCTACTAATTTTATACTTATCTGGCCAGTTGAGTGGCTAGTCTTTTACTTGAAGTGCTTGAAGATGGCCTTGAAACAGTCAGAAGCTGTCTAAATCTAAAATAATCTTTAGTTAGGATTGATTGCATAACTTGATTGCTAACCCATAAATATTAAACCTAATAAAACTCTTCGCATCTATTCCTTAGATTTAGGATTCTCTAGGTTCTCAACTTTAGAATTTCTTTCATCCTTTTCTCTCATTATAAAAAAAATCTAAAAGAAATTTTATAAAAAGCTTAAATTTGTGTTTGGTCATGGATTGCAGTATGGCTGCACCCATTGAGTACTTTGCCTCTTCTTCTTATACTTATGATTCTTATACACCCATGTATGAACCTAATAGAGGTGGAATGTATGAGGTTGGAAACTCCATAGATATCTATAATAAGGTAAAAGAGTTGTCCAAGAAAATTGACCATCTATTGAATATGAGATACTCTCCTGCCTTATTTCTGCATGCGTGTGACATATGTTTGGGTCCCAACCACTTGGTTAGTGAATGTCCAGCTGCACTTCAATTCCTAAGATTTGTGCATGAGCAAGTTTATTAAACCAAAACTCCCAACCACCTGGTTAGTGAATATCCAGCTGCACTTCAATTCTCGAAAATTGTGCATGAGCAAGTTTATCAAATCCAAACTTAGACTGCTCATCATAATTCTCTTTTCTGCAATCTGGATTGGAGAAGCCATCCCAATTTTTTTTTAGACACCACAACCAATGTTTAGCTATGAAACTAGTTATCCGGAGAAAACTTATACAGCGTACCAATATCAAAATATTCAGCAACCCTCTCTAAGTGCTTATAATTCAATATTTGAAGAGAAAATATCACACTTGTTAGAAGGGCTAGAAATGAATACCCAAATCCTCCACTCCCACACTCAATTCATAGCTAAGCTCGAGACCCAAGTCGATTAACTAGCTACTGCACTTAATAGGAGGGAGGAAGAAGAATTATTTGGTCAACCCATAAGTGATCCGAAGGGGCAATATATAGCTGAGAGTTCCAACGCCCATGAAATCTTTCTAGAGCATACCCAAGCGACGACACTTAGGAGTGGAAAGGTCATAGAACAGCCTAATATACAAACTAAAAATTATTTTGAGGTGGATGTACTTAAAGAAGTGATCAAGAAAGCTACCCTTAGAATTATTTCTCAGGATTCAATCGGGGTGGACAATTTTAATGTAGATGGGTATACTGAAAATGTGAACACATTGTTAGAGCCATCTAATTTTAGCACCATTCTCTCGTGGGCTGAAAAATATGAATCAATGCTTGCTCTAATAGCTTCTTCTCTAGAATCACCATCTCCTTTAGAACTGAAGTTGTCCTTGATCACATCTGAGTACGCATGTTTAGAATTAAATGATATTCTTCCGATATCTATTACATCAAACTCAACTTCTAATCCAAAAACTCAATTTATGAGCATTTTAGAAGTACAAATAGGAGAAATTTTTGATAAACAAGGATTTAAGAATGGGGTTGCGAACTATCTCTCCGAAATTGGCAATAAGTCGATGAAATTTATAAATAAGGAGATCATAGGCCATCTTCCTGAGATTGACAATCTAAAATCAGTGAAATTGGTCAATCTAATATTTGACACTGGATAGGTGAAAATCAGCATAGTATGGCTGAAGATTTCAAACATAGCATTTGTTAAGAGGCAACCTAATTTCTTAAGAGTCGTCTTAATAAAAGTCTGGCTGAAGACTTTAAACTTAACGCTTGTTGGGAGGCAACCAAGATTTTATATTATATTTTTTTTTAAATTTTAGCTTACCTTCTTTTTAAGTTGAGGACTAAGTTGGGAGAAGAACCAATTTTGAAAAGACTTCGAGTGGAATCATGAAGGTCAGGCGGAACCAAGTACACATCTGGATTAGGTGACATCTCTCCTTTTTTTACTCTTTATTTGCATCCTTTATTTTTCTTACTCCATTGAGGACAATATTGATTAAGTTGGGGGGAGAAAAATAATAATAATATTTTTTTTAATAAGTTCTTGAATAAGTTAGTATTTAGCGTTTAAGCGTCCAATTACACTTAAGAATCGAGTTTAACCAAGTATTTCTTTTAAAAAAAAATTGATGTACAGTCCAAAGAGTTTGTGAGATATCGAGAGATCAAGTATTAAGAAAATCCAATAAAGAGTTAAGTTTAGAACATAAATAATTTTTTCTTTAGCATTTTTGATTTTTCCTACCAACATCAAAAAAGTATTTACTTCCCATGGACTTGCGTAGAATAACTATACGTTTCTTTATAAAATAAATTATTTTTATAAAAAAAAATTTCAAAAACTTCATATTGAGTAACCGGGCCTTTTTGCCTAAGCAAGTATTAAGTTTTGCGTCAAAAGGTGTGAAGGACAAAAAGCTCTGTTGTAAAACTAGTCTTAACTCATAGTTTGTTTGATTCGAACTAGTAAGTTCGAAAGGTATTTTATATCTAGTATCCTAAACTTATCTGATTCGAGAGTCATTGATTGAAAACTCGCTATATCGATCAGACAGAAAGCTTAAGGAGTTAAGACACTCAATAATAATATAATATTAAAAAAAAATAATAAATAAAGAACGGAAGTAATATTACGCTTGTCCATATGAAAGATAGACGATTTAAAGATAAAGATAGGGGGCAATTTAGAAAAAAGGTTCAGAAAAAATTTATGTTCTTCACTTAACTACCATATTAGTATTGATACTCTAATGATATATCTCACTCACACTCCACTGAACATTAATGATCTTTTTGAAGTTTATCTGATGAAACTCGAAACTCTAAGTTAAATGATATTTTATCCTAAATTCTTTTTTTACTTGAGGACAAACAAAGTTCAAATTGAGAGATGTGATAAGTACTATAAGTATATTAATAAGAATCATTAAAATATATACTAATTGATTTTTATTTTTTAAAAATTTATTTATTTTTTATTTTTTATAAAAAAATATTATCATTATAAAGAATTCGATCAGTAAATTAAAAAAAATTAAATTAGAGATTGAAAGGAGACTTGAAAGATCTTAAAGTCACGATCCAAAGCAATATGGACCCTTGCAAGCGGCCCACGTGCGGTCATGCATGGCATACAGGAAGCAAGGCGCATGGCTTTTGGCGCACAAGTCCTCCCAGCGGCTCAAAGGTGGTGCGGCTCGCGATGGCGTTTGGGGCGGCTGTTTGAGGCTGGTGTTCGCGCGGGTAATGGGAGCTCCCAGGCGTTTGACGCGGGGTTCATAGAGAGAAAAAAAAAAAAAAAAACTAATGCCAGTTTGAATATGGACTTTCACATAGGGTCCACAGAAAGAAAAAAAAAAAAAGCAAACAAATAAACCCCGCGGCTCTTTGGTTCTGAGAGGAGGAAAGGTGGCCTTTCACACATGGGACCCAGCGGAGAAAAAAAAAACATTTCATGCGGCTTGGTGTGGGCGAGCGGGTTCGCGGGCTTCTTCATGCGGCCTGGCGAAGAGTGAACGGCTGGACTGGTGGGGCGCTAGCGACGCGGGACCGAGCGTGCAAGCGGAGAAAATATTTTTAAAATTTTATTTTTTAAAAAAATCTAGCATCTCATCCCTCTTCATCTCAACCATTCATTTTTTTAAATATATTTTTTTTTAATATCATATTTAAAAATCATAAAAATCTTCTTCCCGCTAACACTTATAAAAAAAAGCTCCTATACCTCTACCTTTAGAATCATTTTAAAATCAGAAAAAAACCTTCGAAAGCCTTTGCAAGGAGGAGAGAAAGAATCATGTGCATCTAGCGATCTTCATCTTCAGAGAATAGATGAAATATTTAGTATTTATATTTTATAATTTTTTTAATATAATTAAAGTTTAATTGTAATAATTTTTTTTTATGAATAAATTTTTTTTCATTGCTTAAGTATTGTGCTTCTTGTTTAGACTATAATTTAAATTTTTAAATAGCGTATGGCTACGCAGAGACGAGTTGTGATCTAAGAATATAATTCATGCTCAGTAAGATATGTTATGATTGAAACTGATTATAGATTATTTTTATGATTTGAGACTTTGAATAGCCTATAACTATGTAGGGGCGGATTAAGGTAATATGATCTATGCCCAGCGAGATAGATTATGCTCGAGGATCAATCATAATTTTAATAATTACATATTGAAGAAATACTTTATATTATACTAAAAATTAAATCGAAATCCTAAGACATCTTAATCTCTTACTTACAAGTTTTAATTCTTATTTCTACTTTCAATCATATTCCCACTCTTTCATAATTTTAGTTTTGTAATTTAACTAGAACTCTAACAAAATTCTAATTAAAACATGAACAGAACCTCATTGATCCCTGTGGATTCGATTCTGACTCATTCTATCTATATAGTTTGAGTTAAAATTTATTTTTGACCGTCTACAATAGCGATCATGCGTGGTAGTAGGATTGTCTTGAAGGAGAAGAAATATAGAGAATACTACCTCTTGACAGAGAGCTCAATACGAGGTGAAGCTCCAGATGCAAGTGGATTTGATACAAGACGACAGACTCGAAAGGATGACAGGTGATGTCGCAGAATAATGTTTCTATTATTGCAGCATGCTATCTCGAGCAGATCTCAGATCAGATAAATCACAGCACATGATGGAGATAGGATCGAGTAGTTTAGCATGACTTCTATGTTTGCCCATGCATAAGCAACTAGGCATTTGCCCAAGAGCATGGAGACGAGATCATTTACAAGCTCTCAAAGTTATGTGGAGATCGAATGTCGAGTCGAGATGGAGATTGTTGAATTTTGGCTTTTCGAATTCAGTCCACAATAGTGAGGCTTAAGATGGAGAAGCTCACGACATTCAGATCCACACGCAAAGGCCCATAGGTGCACGGCCCGCAGGTGCGTAGGCCCACATGCACGACCACATGAGGTGCAATCCATCATGCGAGATGCAGTCCATGCTCTACGCTTCATATGGTCCAAGATGTGGTCTCGATGCAGGTGTGCGTGATTGAGCGACTGCAGGTGTGTGTGGATGCATCAAATGGTTCAGTTTGGTTCTAGAGTCCTAACAGAAATCTTGTACGTGATGAATGAGACTTGGACATGTTTTAGGGTGTTTAAAAGGGGGCAGACGGCCTAACTATCGTAGAGGGTGGCGGTCAGAGAGTCTCTTTGAGAGTTGAGAGCTTTGCAAGGATTTTGTGCTTCTTATTGAAAGATTGATGTATGATATTGTTGAGAGGTCTCTTCTTATATTTATGGATTTTTTTTCTCTCATAGTGAAGTTGCATGTCCTATGGAGGTAAGCCTTGAGTCGATCCACGTTATTTGATTGCATCTTTTATGTATATCTATTCTTCCTTTCTCTTATGGTATCGACATCATCATTAGTGTTGTGATCTTGTGCAGGGATCCGTATTTCACACTTTTGAGGGATTCTTCCCAATAGCCATAGGATGTGGTTGATCAGTTTTATCTTATTAGATGTATGCCTTAGAAGCTAATCAGATCGATATATATATTTATTCTAAAATATAATTTCATATTTAAATTTTTTATTATTAATAAAATTTGATTTTTATTTTTATTCATATTGTGTATATATCCATGAATCGTCCAAAAAATTAATAAGATGATGACACATATTCTCAAGAGTTGAGAATTTGAGGTATGTGTCTTTGGTGATTAATTTCTAAATACTTTCGATCAATAGATCATCATGGAGATAGTGATTGATCTGATGAGATTGATGCACGGATTACTTTTTTTTGAAGGTAGATAAGTCTCGAGTCTATAATATGGGGGCACAAAATCGAAAGTGCAGGTGGTTGTTAGCGAATAAGGATACTGAGTATGATCAATACGAGAAGTCACTTGTATGTCTTCTCACTCATCAGTGATTTACTCGATATTGCAATAGTGTGACTAATTTTTTGACCCATGGTGCCTTGTCTATTTATAATGGGATTACTATAGTTTAACTATACATACATTTGGTTTCTAGCCATATGGCCATTGCGGTGCATATTAGCCATAGTAGATTCATTATAGGAGTAGGATGTCCACTTATATAGAAGCTATCACCTTTGATAGATAAAGAAGATCGTCCTATGTGATTTATGAGATTGAGTTCAAAAGATCTTAGCCAGAATAGTGTGAATAGTAGAAAATGATTTACAATATTTTCACATCAGGAACTCGCGTCGAATAAATTTGAGATATAATAAATGATGTGGTTTGATGAGTAATTTCATAACCTTCGTCTAGTCGGGATCATGATAGAAGGACTGTATCATACAATAACTGCACCTAGAGATTCATCCATTCTATTTTACTGGAATATCATTACATGCTGTGAGGCATTACTGATAGATTGTGGGACTCATGAAAATTATTTAATGATTGATAATTCTTATTGGGTGAGGTAGAATTGTTCTGACTCATTGAAAAGAGTCTCAATGATATTATAGATGGAGATCATAATATATTTTACTATCAGATAGAATAGAACTTATGGGATCACGCACATAAGAGGTTGGGTCTGATCAGATGGTTGGATTTAAATTAACATATCAAAGGTTGACAAGTCAAAGATTTGACAATATCAAAGAGTTGAGACAATCAAACTTCAAAGTAGTAGGACTCCTAACAAACTTTGAACGGTTAAAGATTGATCGGTTAAAGTTTGATTCATCAATGTGATTGACGTACATAAGGACTCCTTATCCTAAGAGTGGTGCCACATTATTTTCTTATGCCATATGGAGGCGTGCATCCAAGAGCTGGACACCCCAAGGCTAGTGCCCAAAGCCCAAGAGTCCTTGCATAAGTCATGGATTGGTCAAAGGGTTTGACATATCAAAGACTTATTGTATAAGGATTTTTGTGTAAAAATATTCATATTATAAGATGAGATCAGATCTCACACCCAAAAGTAGTTGTACACCTTAGATATCTCACATACTATCTTTCTCGCTATCTAAGGAGTTGGACGCCCCTTCTTGCATAACCACATCCAAGGAGTTGGACACCCATCTAGTCTAACATCCTTCTTGTTTACACATAGATCTTGGATGTCCAAGTAGTTGGACACCTCATCTAATCAATGTGGAAGGAGTTCCATGCCCAAGGAGGGGCACAGGCTGGCTTTCCTTAAGAAGGAAATCAACAAAAGTTGAGATAGTTCCTGATCCATTCTTATGTGAAGCGTAATTTGCAAAGAGAAAAGGCTGAAATTCTTGAGAAAGATTTTCAGCATAAAAAGAAAAAAAAATCTACCATCAGAAGAAGGATCTCTACAGGGAGGCTAGCTTGTTGATTAGATCAGACATATTTGATCAGATCAGAGCTTCGTGTGGATATCTATAGAGGCTGAATATTTATACAACTTCAAAAAGACCTAGAAGATATTTATGATCATTAGATTGCAATGTAGATCTATCCGCACAAAGGTGATGATTTGATCTTACCTTTTTTTGTTAATCTTAATAAATATGAGGGATTCAGATTGATTCGAGATGAGATCTTATGTTTTAATTAAAAGTTAATTTCATATATATATATTCCTTTTGCTACACATATCAACTCTTTTTCTAATAGTGGTAACAAAGTCAGGTTCACATGTTTTAAGATTAAGTTTATAGATTTAGGTATTGCTGATCATTCTTTCTCTTTTGTTATGGTCTTTATTGTGATGATTGATCACAAACAAAAAGGATCATGAACTAAATGATTAGTGAATCAATTTTAATACTCAAATTTATTATTAATTATTTTCATGTATGAGATATGTATGGTTCATATATGAGATACATGTCGTGATGATCATAGGATTGTGATCCTTTTACTTATCTCTATGACATATCGTATGTGTGAATCCTATAATTTTAAATTATTTAATTTTTAGGTGCCCGCAAGTATCCATAGATTTATATGATTTGGAGACCCGTGAGTCTCATTAGATCTGATCAAATGGATTGTAATTAGTTGTTATATATTTTATGGATTGTATTATGTGTATGGTTGCATGTCAATGGTTGATCCGTTGTAGCACACAACAAGCATAGATTGAGTCGAGCAATCGGTTGAGGCTGGATTAAGGTGTTAATCATAATCTAGGACTTGCTCGAGATCGAATCAAGGAGTTGAAGATGATCAAACCGATTGATGTGTGTGTGTGCAATCAATGATTCGAGCTCGAATCTCTTTCTTAGATCCATAGTCATCATCGATTCTTATTTTTGTTTAGCAGATTTTATTTATATTAGATGTAAATAATTAAAATTGACATCTGAATTTAATCTCCTTATAAATATTAAGTCAAGCAGTTTTTCATCTTTGTAGATGTGTAGGCATCTTTCTGGTGTGGACTGTCTCGATTAGATAAAATGGTCAGTTGTATCGAAAAGATGCAACCACTCTATTAGCATGAGATGCTATGAGGTAAAGATAGGATTGGATCTAATAACTATTAGGTGAGAGATCCAATAATGACTTTGCTTATACATTGGAATGGTGGGTCTGACTTAACTAACGAATGAGATCAATAATCATCAGACGAGACCTACATGACTTAGAGATCGAAGATGACTGTAAATTGCTTGAGAAGTATCGGACAAGAGTTATCCACTCACTAATTTGCATGTCGCTAAGAACTGTTAGATGAGGTGGTGCATCAAATTGGTAGAACCGCGTACCCACTTAAAATCTTGGTCATGAAATGTTTACATTTCTTTATCCAAGGAGTGTAAGAGACTTAAAAAAATAGTGAGAGGCACGTTTATTTTTAAAAGAAACCTTAAAACAAACTTTTTTTCAAAATAAATACAAAAAATCTAATTTGAATTTTTACTCTCTGCAAGATAAAATGTCAGCTTCTGACCCTTTTACTCACATTCTTGAAATCAACTAACTAATCAAAAGCAATTATAAAGACTAGCTCAAGAACCTAAAAATAGTTTTAAGTCTTGAGAAGTTAAGTTATGTTCTTGACCATGATCTCCTCTCATTACCAAATCGTTCAATGACTGACCAATGGGCAATCTGATCATGATCATTGTTTGACAATGATCAAAGACTTAGAGAAGCTTGAGAAGCTCGACATAATGATACATAAGGAATTGCAAGTGGATTTGATCATGCAATCCCTTTCCGATTCGTATGGATAGTTTATAGTAGACACCATATGAATAAGATTGATTACACCAATGTTGAATTGTTAAATATGTTGGTAATTGATGAAGTTTCTTAAATGGTTCAAGGGGCATGGTTTTCACTATGGAGCAGGCTACTTCTTCCAAGAGAAAGTCTAATTGAAAGAAGAAGAAGCCTATGATGAAGCAAAAGATAGAGAGCAATTCAAAAGCGAAACTCCTAAGAAGGAGATCACTGACAAGGAAAAGTATTTTGATTGCAATGTTGATGGCCATTAGAAAAGAAATTATTTCGCATACCTGGAGTTTTTGAAGAATAAGAAAGAAGACATGCCTTTGGAAGGTATATCAGATCTACTTGTAATTGAAACTAACCTCACGATTTCTTTTACTTTTAGTTGGGTTATAGACTCTGGTTCTAATTCTTATTTATATACTTCAATGCAGGGTCTAGAAGGAAGAAGAGGGCTGAGGGAAGGTGAAGTGACTCTACGGGTTAGCAATAGGGTAAGAGTTGTTGGTGTTGCTATGGGCATCTATCATTTACGACTACTATCTGATCATAGTTTATTATTTAGAGACTATTATTATGTGCCTGCTGTGAGCGAAAATTTAATTTCTATTTTTGTATTGGCAAAAGATGGTTATATTTTTAATTTTGATAAAAGTTACTATTTTATTTATTTTAAAAATAAAATGATTGCACGTGGTTTTATGATTGACATTCTCTATCACTTGCATATAGATGTATATGTGAATATTTCTGAGCAAGTAGTAAGTGTCATAGGATCTAAGAGGTCTAGAGATGAGATGAACCTAAATATATATGATACCTCAGGCTTGATCATATTGAAGAGGATCTAAGAGGTCTAGAGATGAGATGAACCTAAAATATATATGGCACCTCAGGCTCGTCATATTGAAGAGGATAAGATAAATAGAGTGGAGAAAGATGGACTTCTTGGCTCATTAAATAATGTGTCATATTCAGCTTGTGAATCCTATTTTTTTAAAAAAATGATGAAACAATCTTTTGTAGGATAAGAGGAGAGCACCACTGAGATACTTATCCTGGTACACATTGATGTGTACGATTAGAGATGAAAGTGGTATAGATATTATCCATCTGGATCTATTTTCATATTCGAATCAATTTGGATGTGGATAAAACTTTGAGGATCTGAATAATATCCTTATTCATATCGATATCCATCAAAGAAAAATAGATATGGATATGGATAGATAACTATTCGATCCGTATCCAATTATCTAAATTTATTTATAATTTTATATAATTTTATATAGTACTTATTAATTTTTAAGAAAAATATACAATCATATAAATACGTTATTAATTTGATTTATCATCTATTTAGTAAATCTTTGATTCTATAGTTATAAAGTTTAATTATCTAGATTATATCTATAATTATATCTATATTTTCAGTATCCGAATTATATCTATATCCATTTAAAATAAATATGAATATAAATTTTTATATTTAAATAATATGATTTATCATGTTGGTCAGATAAGTGAGATCGATGGAAAGGATATGCCATTAACTCATCATAGATCCAATCTATACGAGTAGCTCCCAAATTAAAGACCACCGGTCAAGACTGTCAAACTTACCTTAGACATCAACTGGTTAATCAGTTTCAATTGAATCAATTTATGGATTTGGGTTCGATCGTTGAGCTCAAGATCACAGTCCATTCGGATCTAATCAAAGATATGGATTTAACCAACTACAACTATTGTATTGGCTCTAGAGAAATTTTGGTTTATCTTAATTTAATTTTTTTTTTCTTCTTAGTCCTTTCAATCTTTGAATCTAACCCTAGGGTCTAACTCAATTAAAAAGACCTGATCAAGCTAACTCATAACCCATCACCCATATTTTATACGAATGACATTAGATCTTCAATTCACAATTATAGATCTAATATGTTTAACTTAATTGTTAATTAAGTTTGGAACTGTGGGTAGGGGTTTGGTATTTAAAATAATTTTAAATTTTATAAAATATTTTTATAATTATTTTCATGCATGATTATTTAGATCTGAAACTTGAATCAGTTCATCCCTGAATTGAGCTGACTCATCACAATAGGTTGACTAAATTTTGAGACTTAGTTGACTTATTGATGATGAATTATAAATCATAATTTTAGTATGTTTTATTAAGTCAACTCAACAGAAATTATGCTAACTTACTGAAAAGAATATGCCCTACAAGCCAATCAAAATTTTATATTTTGATGGGTTTTTCTTGTAATCTTCTAGACTCATGTATTGACTCTTTATAAATAAAAGATATTTTTCATCATATGCTGCATCTTATTTTTGTAATGATTATGATGAACTCCATAAATCAGGACAATGAGTTTAGGATTATGATGAGATCATACCTGTAAGATCTAAAATTCTAAAAACTCTAATTTAGAATATTTTTAGTCATAAGAGTATTGAGTAGGGGATCAATATTCTGGATAGACTAGCACTTCCTATGTATGCTCGATGGAGAGAGTTGCTGATCTCATATGCCACTTATGTGAGACACTAATACAAAGAAGTGAGTGCTCATTAGAGAATGAGTTCACTGAATTGATCTGACTTAAGAAATATCTTATGGAATCTACTTACCCATCCAAAGATGTTTTCTTATAGTAGGAGTTGTGCATATAATCCTTTGACCTGAGACTACCATAGAACCTTGTATATATGAATTCATATTTTTGGTTCATACTCATTCATGACTTAGTCATGTACGGGATGTTCTAGATATGGTGGAATATGTATGGAGGTTGTGAGTAGGTCAACATGAAATCGATCACTCCTGGTAAGAGGAGATCTCATCCTACTTGCTTTGATCGATTGATGATTCAAGAAGCCTTTGATCAAAGCAGAATAAAAATTAAAAAAAATTTCTAGTATTTTATTAATCAAATCATCATTTAAGATGGAGAAAAATATAAGTATGATATTAGATTGGACATCATTCCATATTCAGAATCATATTCGGAGTGTAGGGAGATCGCAGGATCGAATTACATGGTAACTTTTTACTGAATTATATTTTTAATATTTTGATTAAAATTTTATATCTTTTAGATAGATATAATATTTTACTAGATGTCAATCTTATCTTGTAGATTTGATCAAATTAAAGAGTTTAATTCGATTGCCAATTAGAAAGAGTTCTAATTGCTAAATCGAGTTAGCTCGATTGGATATAGATCGGTTAGATTAAATTCTAATCAAATAAAATTATTTTGTACTCAAATCTACTGCTGACTAGATGTAGAACTCAATAGATCACACACAAAGAGAATTGATCAAGGATCTAATTAGAATAGATCATGTTTGCAAAATAGACATGCTAGCACATGTTGCAAAAACTAGCTCTCTGTTTCAAATCGAGTTCGAAATTGATTCCAGATTGGGCTAATTAAAGTCAAATTAATTCAAACCAATTTTGGGTTTAAGTTGGGTCAGTCCTTGGCTATATGTACCAAAAATTTAGAGCCAGAAAACCAAGTCTCTATACATCAAAAATTTTTTTATGCATGGGTGCAATCTTTGTGTGCAGAAACAGTTTTCGCATCCCATGAGATGGGATGCCGCTTTCTCGAGCTCATCCAATGTTTTATGATGAAATAAATTTTTGATGATTCATGATTTTGAGTGTAAAATTTTTTTTTGAAATTAATTCACCTTTTGATTTAATTATGGAAATTGGTTGAAGTTGAAAATCCTGTCAATCTGATCCATGTGCCTGACCAAGAGTCCAACTTGTGAGGGACTCTAACCCAATTGTCACACCACTTCTTAATCTGAGATTTTTTTCATGCTATTTTGATGTTAGTGTTTTCATTTTTAGCCATTGTATGGATAAAATTGTGCTAATAAGTGGTGGAGAAAAATTATGCAATGAAAAACTATGCGACGCATCAGAGAATCATCGAGAAAAATATTTCTAAGAGTCCTTCTGTGCGAAGCGTCTCTTGGATTTTTTTTTTGATGATTTTCATGTATCAAAATCTTTCAGATGGGCATAAAAATTTATCAAGAGATGTGAAATTTTTTGATGGATGTGAGATGGCATGTGGAGGGGGCATGAATAATTCCGAAGGCAACCCGTTGCTAAGTATTTAAAGGAGGTGTGCCGTGGGGTTTGATTCATTTAGATTTTCAATTCCTCCTTTCTTTCTAATATTCTCTCCCTATTGTCTAATTAGTTTCTTCTTTCTCTTGTCAAGTCAAGTTCAAAAATAGTAAAGATAAGACCAATTTTAGGATAAGAGTCTAGGAAGAGAATTAAGAAAGACAAGGAGATAAGAAAGGTAGGGATTGGAGGGCTAAGAGAAGAGGAAGAGGATCTTGAGGCCTTGGTATCCAAAAAAATTCTCAGTGTAAGAATTTTAGAGGAGAAATTATCTCAAAGAGTTTATATTTTGATCATAGCCCTGTGTGGATCACCGTTGGAGGGCGAACACTTGGGCACTTGGTGGAGGTTCTGGAGAATTTGGATTAAGCACTGCAGGTATTCTTCTATAGCTTAAATTTAATTTTGAATTTATATTATATATAATTATTAATCATCAAAAAGATACTAGTTTAAGAGTTTAATATTTAAAATTTTTTAATTTAAATTTTTAAAATTTATTTTACTTCTGCTGTGCATGTCCATCATTAAATCCTACAGTGGTATCAGAGCCGGTCTTGTTTGGTTCAATCATATATACATAATATTTATGTGATGCATAGTATGATTCATGCTATAAAATGATTTATGTCTTCTATTATGTTTTCATATGATGATATGAAATGATGCATATATGATTCACCACTTCATCATCCTGATGTAAGGTTGTCCTAGCATAATGGGGTTATGCTGCAAGATTGTCCTAGGATGATGAATGTCCATATGTTACACTTGTGCATATAAAATATTTTAATACTGATATATAAATTAGCATTATATAGTTAGAATGTGCATGAGACCAAATAAAAGCTCTCATTAAAAATTATATTAAGTGGTAGTGATATGCAACTATGGGTTAACCAATTTTTGATCAATTGATCAATTGGTGTCTAGAAAAATATTACAGGTGATTCTTTAATTGGTTCTGTTGTCTGACCTGATCAGTTTATTAGTGTCTAAGAAAAGCAATGGGGAGACCCCCACCTTACTTACCTGAACAATTTGATTAAGCGATCTTGATACTGAAAAATTCTAATGTTGAAAACACTACTAAGGCTCTTCCTTCATGCTAGGTTAATGTTATATCATGAACTATGGCTAGTTTGTTGAGTTAACATAAGGCTTATCATAAAAATTGATATAACATAATCCTAGTGCATAGAAGATGCTTATTGTAATTTTGAATGTATTGCTTTATTTGTGTTAACACAAAAGCAGTTATGTTAGAATTTGACTGTATTGAAATGAAGGGTCTAACTTAACTAAAATATTATAGTTTGTTGTGTTAACACAAGATTAATAATATTTTAGAGGTCAAGATATGATATTGAGAAGTGCATGAGATACAATTGGAAAGAGTTTCCTACCTATGGACTCATATGGGTTTGTTGTGTTAACACAAGATCATTATGAGGAATTAGGATCTCAATCCCATCAAGATAAATATGTAATATGTCTCATTCATCATAGTAGAGGATTATGATGTTCGATAAAATAGTGAGAGGCACAATTAAATCTAAAAATATTATTTAATTGTATGAGTCAATATGAGTTATTTGCTTATGTAATGTTCTTTAATTATTGTAGATTAAATTCTACAAATGGCATCTTCACTATCATTGCGAAGAATTTTAGATTTCAATAAGTTGATCGATCTCAATTATGTGGACTGGTTGAGAAATTTGAAAATCATACTCACTCAGAAAAAGTTCTCCTATATTCTTGATGTCTTCGAACCACAAGAGATTGGAGATGATGCCACAGAAAAGGAGGTATCCACATTCAGGATGTGGAAGAATGATAGTTTGACTATCAAGTACATCATACTGATCTCTATGAGCAATGAGTTATAGAGGCAGCATGAGAGCATGGATACTCAATCCATACTTCTCAATCTTAAAGAGTTGTATGGAGAACAGAGTAGGACTACTAGATATGAATATCTAAGTAGTTATTTCATGCTAGAATGACTGAGAGGTCATCTGTACAAGACCATGTCCTGAAGGTCATTGACCTAATCACTAGATTGGGTCAGCTAGGTTTTATGATGGATGGAGAATTAAGTCAGAATTTGATCTTGCAATCTTTTCCCAAGTCATTCACTCAGTTTGTCGTGAACTATCACATGAACAAACTGAATACCTCCTTGCCTGAGCTGTTGAATATGCTTAAGACAGCTGAGGGCTACATTAAGAAAGAAAATGCTCCACTTCTTCTTGTGGGTAAAACCTCCAAGAAAAAGTCAGATTTTTAGGGTTCAAAAAAAGTACTAAACTTTAAGGGTGGCAAGATGAAGAAGAAGAGGAAGAAAGTCTTCGAACAGGGTACCTGCTTTCACTGCGGTAAGGCAGGATACTGAAAAAGAAGTTGCAAGTTATATCTTGTAACTGTAAAGGCTGGTGCAAGCGACGCACCAAAAGGTATGTATGAGATACAATTTTATTATTAAGTTCTTCTAATTTAGATTCTTGAGTATTGAAAATCGCTTGCGGTTCTCATATCTGCAAGTCATTACAGAGGCTGTAGAACATTAGAGTGCTGAAGAAGGGTGACTTCAAGCTCTAAGACACTAGAGGAGAGTCCATCCAAGCAGAGACTGTAGGGATATATATGTTGAAGTTACCTGCTAGAAAGATCTTAGAGCTAGAAAATTATTATTATATGTCTAAGATCATTAAAAATATTATTTCTGTACCGTTGCTATTGCAACAAGGTTATGAAATAAATAGAAAGGGCAATAGTTGCTCAATTTCTTTTTCTAATAAAATTCTTTGTTATGATGTTATTAATAATGGTCTTCTGATTCTATCTAATGATAATATTTTTCATATTGATGAAAGTAAAAAATGAAAGAGAGAAGAGTTAAATAATACTTTACTTTGGTATTATCGACTTGGTCATATAAGTGAGAAAAGATTAATAAGTTATATAAAGAAGAGTTCTTTGATCCTTATGATTATGAATCATTAGGTACTTGTGAATCTTATCTTATGGGAAAAATGACTAAGACTCCATTTAATGGATATGGAGAAAGGACAAGTGAGTTATTAGGACTTGTGCATACTGATGTATGTGGTCCTATGACAATAGAAGTCAGAGAAGGATACTCTTATTTTATAACATTCACTGATAATTTATCTAGATTTGGATTTGTATATCTTATGAAACACAAATTCAAAGTCTTTGATAAATTTAAAGAGTATCAAAGTATGATCGAAAAATAAATTAAAAAAAGTATTAAAATCTTTCAATCTGATTGAAGAGAAGAATACTTATCCTATGAGTTTCTAGATCATCTTAAAAAAAATAATATTTTCTCAGAATGGACCCCTCCCTATAGACTACAGCTAAATGGTGTAGCAGAAAGGAGGAATTACACTTTATTAGATATGGTGCGGTCCATAATGTGCCTTACGGACTTGCCTATTTTTTTCTAGAGATATGTCCTAAAAACTGTTGTCTATATCCTAAATACGTATTTGTAAATTATCTTAAAGAGAGTATAGGATACCTCTTTTACCATCCTACTGAACAAAAGGTGTTTGTCAGTAAATATGCCACTTTTATGAAAAAAATTTATCCTAAAAAGAGGCAGTGGGAAGAAAATTGAACTTGAAGAAGTTCAAGACCTACAAATGCAAGCACAAGATGATCTTCAACCAGAAATATCCATTAATGAAGTATAATCATAAAATACACCTCTTCTCCGAAGGTCGGATAGAGTGCAGAATGCACCTATAAGGTATGGATTCGTTATTGAGAATAATGAAGTCTACATTATTAAGAATGATGAACCTTTGACCTATACGGAAGCCATCATGAGTAGGGACTCAGACAAATGGCTAGAGACTATGAAATCCGAAATGAACTCTATGTACTCCAAACAAGTATGAACTTTGGTTGATGCACCAGAGGGTGTGACCTCTATTGGATGCAAATGGATCTATAAGAAAAAGATTGGAACAGATGTTCAAGTTGAAACCTATAAAGCTAGATTGGTAGCTAAAGATTTTAGGTAAAAATAGGGTATTGATTATGATGAAATATTTTCACCTATTGCCATGCTCAAATCTATATGGATTATACTTGTAATAGCAGCATACCATGTTTATGAGATTTGGCAAATGGATGTGAAGACCGCCTTCCTTAATGGTTATCTTGAGGAAGAGGTTTACATATCTCAGTCAGAAGGATTTGTCTCAAAAAAGAGAGCAAATTAGGTATGCAGGCTTAAGAAATCTATTTATAGATTAAAGCAGGTCTCGAGGAGTTAGAACATCCGATTTGATGTTACAGTCAAAGAGTTTGATTTTATCAAAAATATGGATGAACCTTCTGTATACAAGAAGACTAATAGGAGTGCCATTGTCTTCTTAGTTTTATATGTGGATGACATACTTCTTATTGAAAATGATATCCCAATATTACAATCAGTCAAAACATGGCTATCAAGTAAGTTTTTCATGGATAGATCTAAGAGGATGTTAGGCTTGTTCCAATCTAGATATATAGACTTAGTGCTAAAGAGGTTTAACATGGATGAGAGTAAAAGAGGTTACTTACCCATGAGTCAAGACATACATCTCTCTAAAAGGATGTCACCTAAAATACCGGAAGAGAGAAATAGAATGAGTTCTATTTTCTATGCTTCGATAGTAAGATCGATCATGTATGCTATGCTATGTACCAAGCCTGATGTTGTCTATGCCTTAGGCATAGTTAGTAGATTTCAGACTGATCCAGGAGAGGATCATTGAAAAGCAGTAAAAAATATTTTTAAGTACTTGAGAAGGATTAAAGATATTTTTCTGGTATATAGAGGATGTAATCTAAAACTAGAAGGTTATTCTAACTCTAGTTTTCAATCAGACCCTGATGATAGCAAGTCCACTTCAGGGTATGTCTTTACTCTTAATGGTGGAGCTGTTAGTTGAAAAAATTTCAAGCAGTAGACTATAACTAACTTAACTACTGAGGTAAAGTATATAGCGGCAAGTGAAGCCGCCCAGAAAGCTGTCTGGATGAAGAAGTTCATCACTGAATTGGGTGTCATTCCTAAGATTAAGAATCTAGTACCACTTTACTATGATAATACTAGAGCAGTTGCTTAAGCAAAGGAACTAAAGTCTCATCATAAATCCAAGTACATTCTAAGATGCTTCCATCTCATTTCTGAAATAATCGAAAGACAAGATGTTGTCATTGAACAAGTAGAAACAAAGAATAACATAGCAGACTCGTTCACTAAGGCTCTACCACAGCAGCAGTTCGATCGCCACCTCGATTGTATGAAAATAAAATATAAGGGTGATTGGCTTTAGTGCAAGTGGGAGATTGAAAGGAATATGCTCTGCAAACCAATCAAAATTTTATATTTTGATGGGTTTTCCTTGTAATCTTTCAGACTCATGTATTGACTCTTTATAAATAAAAGATAATTTTCATCATATGTTGCATCTTACTTTTATAATGATTATGAAAAATTTCATAAATCAAGATAATAGGTTTAGGGTTATGATGAGATCATACCTGTGAGACTTAAAATCTTAAAAATTCTGATTTAGAATATTTCTAGTCATAGGAGCATTGAGTAGGGGATCAATATTCTGGATAGACTAGCACTTCTTATGTATGCTCGATGGAGAGGGTGGCTGATCTCATATGCCACTTGTGTGAGATACTAATACAAGAACGTAGATGCTCATTAGAGAATAAGTTCACTAAATTGATCTGACTTAAAAAACGTCTTATGGAATCTACTTATCCATCAAAAGATATTTTCTTATGGTGGGAGTTGTGCATATAATCTTTTGACCTGAGACTACCATAAAACTTTGTATACATGAATCCATATTTTTGGTTCATACTCATTCGTGACTTAGTTATATATAGAGTGTTCTGGATATGATGGAAGGCATATGGAGGTTATGAGTAAGTCAACATGGAATCGATCATTCCTGGTAAAAAAAGATCACATTCTACTTGCTCTGATTGATTGATGATTCAAAAGGCCTTTGATCAAAATAGAATAAAAATTAATTTTTTTTAATATTTTATTAATCAAATCATCATTTAAGATTGAGAAAAATATGAGTATGATATTGGATTTGACATCATTCCATATCCAGAGTCATATTCGGGGTGCAGAGAGATCGCAGGATTGAATTGCACGGTAACTTTCTACTGAAGGATATTTTTGATATTTTTATCAAAATTTTATATCTTTTCAATAGACATGATATATTGCTAGATATCAATCTTGTCTTGTGGGTTTGATCAAATTAAATATTTTAATTCGATCGCCAATTAGAAAGAGTTCTAATTACTGAAATCGAGTTAGCTCGATTGGATATAGATCGGTTAGATTAAATTTTAATCAAATCAACTTGCACTCAAACTTACTGCTAGTTAGATGTAGAATCCAATGGATCACATATAAATAAAATTGATTAGGGGTCAAATTAGATTAGATCATGTTTGCAAAATAGACATGCTAGCACATGTTGTAAAAACTAGCTCCCTGTTGCGAATCAAGTTCAAAATTGATTCCAGATTGGGCTAATTAAAGTTAAATTAGTTCAAACCAATTTTATTTTTGAGTTGGGTCAGCCCTTAGCTACATGTACTAAAAATTTGAAGCTAGGAAACCAAGTCTCCATGCATCAAGAATTTTTCTTATGCGTGGGTGCAGTCTTTATGTGCAAAAATAGTTTTCGCATTCTATGAGATGGGATGCCCCTTTCTCAAGCTTATCCAATGTTTCATGATGAAATAAATTTTTTAATGATTCTTGACTTAATTTTGATTGCAAAAAATTTTTTTAAAGTTAAAACACCTTCTGGTTTAATCATAAAAATTGATTGAAGTTGAAAATCTTGCCAATCTGATCCATACGCCTGACCAAGAGTCCCACTTGTGAAGGACTCTAACACAATTGTCACACCACTTCTTAATCTAAGATTTTTTTCATGCTATTTTGATATTAGCACCTTCATGTTTGGCCATTGGATGAACAAAATAGCACTGATAGCTGGTGAAAAAAAATTACGTAATGGGAAGCTACATGATGCATCGAAGAATCATCGAGAAAAATATTCCAAAGAGTCCTTCTGCACGAAGTGTCTCTTGGATTTTTTTCTCGATGATTGCCATGTGTCTAAATCTTTCAGATGGGTATGAGAATTTATTAAGAGGTGTGAGATTTTTTGATAGATGCAAGATGGCATGTGGAGGGGGCACAAATAATTCCTGAAGGCAACCCGTCACTAAGTATTTAAAGGGGGTGCGTCAGGAGGTTTGATTCATTCAGATTTTCAATTCCTCCTTTCTTTCTAACACCCTATTATTCTATTAGTCTCTTCTTTCTCTTGTTAGGACAAGTCTAAATAAGAATAAGTTCGATTTTAGGATAAGAGTCTAGGAAGAGAATTAAGGAAGATAAGGAGAGAAGAAAGGTAGGGAAAGGAATGCTAGGAGAAGAGGAAGAGGGTCTTGAGGTCCTGGTATCCAAGAATATTCTCAGAGTAAGAATTTTGGAAGAAAAATCATCTCAAAAAGTTGGTGTCTTGATCATAGCCCTGTGTGGATCACCGTTGGAGGGCAAACACTTGGGCACCTAGTGGAGGTTCTGCCAGAATTTGGATTAAGCACTGCAGGTATTCTTCTATAGCTTGAATTTTATTTTAAATTTATGTTATATATAATTATTAATTATCAAAGAGATTCTAATTTAAGGGTTTAATATTTAAGATTTCTTAATTTAAATTTTTGAAATCCATTTTGCTTCTACTGTGCATGTCCACTATTAAACCCTACATTTATCAGGATCCTGAGTCGATCCAAACAATACTGAGTCGACTCAACAGACGAACTACAATAATTATAATAATTTTAGATCAAAATAAATCTGCATAAATAGTAATAAAATCAATCTTGAATCATTTTAGAACTATTCTAAATAAGTTTATGATTCTAGATTTTATTTGTAAAGATTTGATGCAACTACTTTTCATATAATGTATCACATACACAATCCTAAGATTTTGCAGAAAAGTAAAGCTTTCTTTTCACATTCATCTTCATGAAATATAGTCACAATGGCACCCTTATACATCATAAGAGGATCCAATTGAATGAGAAAAAGAGAGATTTAATCTCTATTACCTCTTATGATCGGACGTCCTGGTGACAAATCCGATTTGATTACTTCGCTACTCAGATCATCTAATCTAAATATTTTAAATCTAATCTAAATTATTTTAGATCTGATTATTATATTTTGATCATATTAAAATTAAATAATAATCATCATAAATAAATTTCACATACTTCAATTTAAAATCAGATTTTATAAGGATCAGCACAAATTAGGACAACCTTTGCACTGTAAGGGATATACCTTACAACAGGACAATCTTATACCAGTTTGTGCGATCTGATCTATAACTAATTTTAGATCTAAATATTATATATCAAATTTAATATAAATTACATTATAGATCTAAATGCATATAATATCATGCCATATAGAACTGTGGCTCTGATACCATTGTTGGGATGCACAGGATTTTCATGCATGCATTTCAAAAATTTTACAGCAGAAAAATATTAGATTAAATAATTTAATCTATAAATATATGTATTAGATCTGATCTTAAACTTCTATAAATAAATCTATAATATAAATTTATATGGATAAAAATTTAAATTTAAAATAATAAGCATATGAACAAAAATCAGCACACAGCAATAGATCTAATATACTACTATTAGGATTCCGAACCCAATATCTGAGAGTGGATAATCGAACTCTACGATCAAGAATGTGGATCTGAAAGTTCTCGCTGGTCATTCGTAGCTGCACAAGCATCCGACCTCTATGGATTATCCACACGATACCCTCAGACTGGCTTCTGATGGTGGATCTGATTTGATCTCTTTTTTTGATTGCCTCGAATCTTTTTGATATTAAAGATAGATCAAAGAATGATGTTGTATGATAGAAAAAAATTAGATAAAGATTTTCTTCTCTTTAATTTTTTCTTCACCCAAAAATCCTAGAATGATTCTAGGTCTCTCACCCGATAGGAGATCGATCTCCTCCTTTGCACACGCCAAGATGGTATAAAATCATCCCAAACCTCATGCACCAAAAGAGATATTCAACCCCTCTTTTCTCTGCTATCTTATGGTAAAATCCAGACCGTTATTGGTGAAGAAAAAATGGATAGTTTAAAGAATGTATTTTTAAAATTTTATAATAGAATAATAAAAGATTAAATATTTTAATCTTCTAAACATACCTTAGATCAAATCTAAACTACCATTAAAGATTTATAATATAAAAAAATTATATATAAAATTTGATAAAAAATAGAAAACTGCATCAATCACATCGATGTCCTGAATCTGATCTAACTTTTAGATTATATCGTTAGAGTTCAGAACTCATCAGCTTTTCATGGGTTGATGATCTTCGCTGCTAGTAAGTATGGTATAAAGCTCTCACTGATATCGAGCAGTCACACAGATCATCCGACCTCTACAGATTATCCACTCGAAGCTCTGATCGGATCTTCCTTCACAGGAGTGCTAGCTCACGTTGAAGGCCCTGGATAGCTGATCCAAGCTCCTTTCTTCGGATCTCCCAGACTTCTTCAGATCAGAAGATGAAGCTTTACGAGGAGGTGATGGGGTGAAAGATTGGATAAGACTCACTTTTCTATTTTTTTTCTCACAAAACCTAGAGATAAAACCCTAGAACCCACAGCTCACACCCGAGAGGAAGAGCACTTCCTCTATTTTTCATGCACGAAAGCCCAACCCACTCTCAACTTTTTACATCCCCTCTCTCAGATTTCTTACATACAAAATTACTTCTAATCTCACACAAAACTAATCCCCTTTTAAGATTGATGTCCCATGAAAGATAAGGATAAGAATAAGGTAGTTTCAGTTCAAATTCAAGTGTTGATTGATTCTTATCACCAATTCAAATCAAATTCAAATTAAATTTTGAACTAAACTTTATCCTTATCTTATGAACTCAGAGAGGGGTTGACCAACATCAGAATAGTGCAAAAAATTTCATACAAAAATATTTTATGCATGGAGAAATGTGGTGGCGTGAAGAGGAGAGTCCAACTCAATTTGGACTCTAGGTTTTCATTCAAATTCAAATCAATTTAAACTCAAATTTAAATCAACTAATTTTTAATTCAAAAGAACTTAGATGAGGACATAGAAAAGACTTCTAGGCATAAGAAAAAATCATATAAAATATTTCTCAGGTGAAGAATAAGAGGGCGCAGATAAAGGATGTGCAAGGGATTCAAATTTGAATTATTTTTCTCATCCAATTAGATTCTTAACCCAACCAAATTAGGTTAAACCCAATTGGATCATTAAATCTAATCTAATTAGATAGCAAATAGCTTTAATCAAATCTTAATCAAATCAAAAATTAATCGAGCTCAAGTTCTGATCATATCAAGAATCGAACATCCTTAGCGATTAGGTCATCTCATAACCTAATCAGGTCAAATCTAATTGAATCCAATTCAATTAGATTCGATCCAAGCCTCAATATTTAATCAAATTAAATTAATTAGTAATCTAATTACTAATCAATCCTTTCATAATTTATCAATAATAAATAAATTAATTTATTATAATTTTTACATAAGGTTAATCATCAATCGAATTGATTGTTTTATCCTAGAATGATTCTTAATCGTTGATCAACCATATGATCAGTCAGAAACTTCTTTTGAGTGTGGCTCTATAGGTGTAAATCTAAGCCAGTAGTATGAAAATAATCTTTCTATACCAATCAAAGTGACCATCTAGCAATGATACCCGACGTCCGGATAGGTCGAAAGATTGCAAAGCATCATTCAAGAATCTATTGGCATATGGTTACTATATAATTCATCCTTTTGATCTAAATGCTCAAGGTGGCTTAGGATTTAACTGCCAACCCTGATATGATCATCCATATTATATTTTAATTTTTAAAATCCATCACATGGATTACCTCGATCAAGATTTTACTGAATTGAAACACACTGACATATTAACTCCTACTTATTCGGAGGGGTCAATTCCATCTTAATTCACACACTGACTTCGCAAGTACTTGACTATGCCTAGAAATCTTTCATTACTGAATTAAAAATTTAGATAGTCTGTCATCAAAGCATAGTGAGTTGCTTGCAAGTCATCATGGTGATCTCAGATCGGAAGGACACTTATACCCATATCCTTCATGAGCTACTCTTGATAGTAGAGTGCTCAGCAATTGATCACGTTCAGTGATATGTACTTCTACGTCTCACTTTCATGCCATGCTAGTATCTCCACACTTTTTGATTAAGAGGATAACCAATGTACATGGCACACAACGACCTATACTTGATATAGCTATCATTCTAATAATAGTATATTATTTGATCATGAACTTAAGGTTTAAAGATTAAACGATATATCCTCCTATATCGAATCAAATAGTCCTAAGAACTTCATCACATAATAGGAGTTCAAAATGAGATGTACACAGTGATGAAAAAGTTAAATAATATTTATTAATTCAATAATTCATATACAATTACAATGATAAGCATAACCATTAACAGACTGACGATTGGCTTTGAGACATAATTTCCAACAACTCTCACTTGGACTAAAGCCAATTGGTATAGTATCGTATATCCATTTTTGATTTGTAGTCTTCAAACTCCTTGACATCGAGGGCTTTAGTAAATGGATTGGTCAGATTCTTCTTTCCGTCGATCTTCTGAAGCTCGATGTTACCTCGATCTACGATTTCTCGGATCAGATGGTAGCAGTGCAGAATGTACTTGATCCGCTGAT
The DNA here is from genome assembly GCF_000442705.2 of Elaeis guineensis. Lineage (NCBI taxonomy): Eukaryota > Viridiplantae > Streptophyta > Magnoliopsida > Arecales > Arecaceae > Elaeis > Elaeis guineensis. The sequence continues at coordinate 985,569 of NC_025994.2, read as the reverse complement.
ATGACTTCAGTTCCTTCGCTTGAGCAATGACACCAGTACTATCGCTGTACAACAAGATGGGGCCATCAAGGGAGGGTGACACTCCAAGCTCATTAATGAACTTTCATAACCATACAGCTTCCTTCGCAGCATCGGATGCCATGATATATTTCACCTCACAAGTAGAATCAGCCACAATGTGCTTCTTGAAACTTTTCTAGCAGATTGCTCCACCATTTAGGGTATAAATATATCCCGATATGCTCTTGCTGTCATCATGATCCGACTGAAAATTAGAGTCTGTAAACTCCATAAGTTTTAAGTCAGATTCTCCATAGATAAGCCACTGATCCTTAGTATTTCTTAAATACTTAAAGATGATCTTTATGACCTTCCAGTGATTCTCATCTGGATCGGACTGGTATCTGCTCACTACTCCTAATGAGTATGCCACGTTCGGTTGCATACATATCATGGCGTACATAATAGATCCCACTGCCGAAGCATATGAAATTCTACTGATACGCTCTCTCTCTTGAGGAGTTGTCGGACAATCACTCTTCGAGAGAGAAATTCCTTGGCCTATTGAAAGATAGTTTTTTTTGAAATTCTCCATGCTGAACTTTTTCAGCACCGTATCAATGTACGTCAATAGGGATAATCCAAATAATCTTTTAGATTTATCTCTATAGATCTTCATCTCAAAGATGAAAGATGCTTTTCTCAAGTCTTTCATGGAGAAAGATGATGACAACCAAACTTTTATTCTCTGTAATGCAGGAATATCATTTCTGATTAAGAGAATATCATCAATATGCAAAACAAGAAATATTACCATAGAGTTATTAATTCATTTGTATATGTAGGGTTCCTCTCCATTCTTAATGAAGCCATACATTCTGATCACTTTATCAAAATACATGTTTTAACTCCGAGATGCCTGCTTAAGTCCATAGATGGATCTTTGAAGCTTGCACACCTTAGACTCATCTGTGGATATGAAATCTTCAAGTTGTATCATATACACCTCTTCTTCTAGCTCTCCATTTAGGAGGGCTGTTTTCACATCTATTTGTCAGATTTCATAGTCCAGATGTATTACTATCGTAAGCATAATCCGAATAGATTTGAGCATTGTCACAGGAGAAAATATCTCATCATAGTCAATACCATAATGTTGATAGTAATCCTTGACAATTAGACGAGCTTTATAGGTCTCTATCTTTTTGTTTGCGCTCTCCTTCTTTTTGAAGATCCACTTACATCCTATGGATTTTATCCTTTCAGGTGGGTTAATCAATATCCATACAATGTTGATTTTCATGGACTCCATTTCAAATTTTATGGCTACTTATCAGAGTCAGACCTCTGCATCGCATCCATATAAGTGATCGAATCTTCATTTTTCTCATCGAGTTCAATTGGATCTTCATCTCGGACTAAGAAATCATAGTATCTATCTGGTTGACACGGTACTCTACTTGATCTTCTTAAAGATGGTTCTATAATAGGTTTCGAATTTGATCTAATCAAGTCCAACTCTATGGGTTTATTAGATTGTGTCGGTTCTTCTACCAATCAAACTTCATCAAGTTCAATCTTTGAGACATTAGTTCCTTCACCGAAGAATTTTTTTCTAAAAAGATTGCCCTATTGTTGACGAACACCTTCTGTTAGTCAGCAAAGTAGAAGTAATATCTCTTGATCTCTTTTGGGTACCCTACAAATAGATATTTATCAGATCTAGGTCCAAACTTGTCAGTTTTCAAATGTTTGACATAAGTCGGACATCCCTATACACTAAGGTGAGAGAGTGCTGGTTTACACCCTGTCCACATCTCATATAGTATTTTACTTACAGACTTACTTGAAACTTTATTTAAAATATAATAAGCTGACTCGAGTGTGTATCTCCAAAAAAAATCGACAGACTTGCAAAGCCCATCATGGACTGAACCATGTCTAACAGGATTCGATTCTTCCTTTTTGATATACTATTATGCTGTGGTGTTCTAGGAGGAGTCCATTGTGAGAGAATTCTATTCTCTTCTAAGTATAACAGAAACTCACTGGAGAGGTATTTTCCTCTTCGATCGGATCGAAGAGTTTTAATACTCTTTTCAGTTTATTTCTCTGCTTCATTATAAAATTATTTGAACATTTCAAATGATTCTGACTTATGTATCATTAAGTAGACGTACCCATACCTCGATAGATCATCTGTAAATATAATAAAATAATAATATCCATCTCTGGCACTAGTGTTCATTGGTCCACATACATCAGTATATATCAGACCTAGAATTTTACTGGCTCACTCACCTTTTCTAGTAAAAGGTGATTTGGTCATTTTTTCAAGAAGACAGGACTCACAAATTGGGAGTGATTTACAATCTCTGACTTCAAGAATTCTCTCTTGTATCAACCAGTTTATTCTGCTCTTATTAACATGACCTAACCTACAATGCCAAAGATAGATATCGGAGACATCACTAATTCTAGGGTGTCTATTGGATGTGTACATTACACTAACAGATTGTGACAATATGTAAATATCATTATTCAGCTATCCATTCATCACATTAACACCATTCATAATGATATTAAAATTATTTTTTTTATTAAAATTTTATAATCGTACATGGCCAAAAGGCCTACAGAAATAATATTCAATAAAAAAGAAGGACAAAAGTGACATTCACTTAGAACAATTATATTAGACTTGAATACAAGCTTAATAGTCTCTGACGCTAGAACTGAAACTGATCTTCCATCTCCAACATTAAGAAACTTTCACCTTCTTCAAATCTCCTACTGACCTACAGACCCTGCAATGAATTGCAAATATAAAAAAGACTTCTGGTATCTAATACCCAGATAGTATAATTATTAATTGAGAAATTACAAGATGTTATCATATAATTACCTTGTCCAGCAACAACTTACTTCTTTCTCAACTTGTTCAGATCCAGAGAGGCAATATATTGAGGATAATTCTTTTTTAATGCCCCTACTTCTTGTAGTAGAAGCATTCTGCCTGACTCTAGTCGGACTTAGGTTTCTTGGTCTGATTGGGTTTGGGTGCTCCAGCACTTTGCATCCTTTTCTTGTTCTTCTTGTTCTCATTTTCTTTCTTAAAGGGTCAACATCCAGAAGAAGACCCTCCCACAACATCCACTGACTCCTTTTGGAGCTGGTGATCCTTCTCAAAGTTTTGCAGTAATCTCAGTAAACCATGGTAGTTAACGGCAGACTTTCTCATTCAAAAATGAGTAAGAAAAGGAAGGTAGGACTTGGCAGAGAGTTTAGAATAGCATCTTTTTCCAACTACTCATGCAGAAAAAAGCTGAGCTTGCTTAGGTGCTCAATTATCTCGATCATGTATAATACATGATCAGTGACTGATGCTCCTTTCCTCATTTGAGCGTTGAAGATAGCACAACTAGTCTTATACCTCTCAATATCGTCGAGTGTACCAAAAGACTCGTTCAACATTTGCAACATGTCCTGTGACTGAGTATTCTTGAAACGATGGCTAAACTCATCATTCATCGCCACCAGCATAATATAACGAACCATAATTCGATCATTGAGCTACTTCTGATAAGTGTCTCTGATCGAGCTACGTGCATTTGGGGCTGGCTCCTTGGGTGCCAGATCAGTTAACACATACAAGATCCGTTCGTACTCCAGAATAATTTTGAGCTTTCGATACCAGCTATCAAAATTTGATCCTATCAATTTATCACTATCTAATAGTAATCAGAGCGACAAGGTGGTGGCCATAACTATAAAAAAAAATCAAAACCTAATTAGTATATGAATTGATTAAGCCTAAAGATATGGATTTTAGTCTAAAGATTTTTTTACTATTTTATTTGAATTGATAGTCTCTACCTTCAATTCGAGGAATCACACTAATTTCTTAGTGGATACTAGAATCCACATGGACTGCACATGGGCCCAAGTGTGGCTCGACCAATCCTTGTATACCCATAGATAGGTCCTTAACCAATTGTTTCACCAAATAATTTTTAGTATTCAATTTTGCCCCAAACACCTCCTCAGCGGCGTGTGATGCCTCCACTGAAAGTTTTGGTTAGATTCAACCATTAACATGCTAGACTTTAGTGTATCTAACAAACGAGTGACCAGACTCGAGTGTGGCTCGACCAACCTGTCCATTATCAGAAAGACACAACTAAAATAACATATTATGAATGATAATTTTGACAGCCAGATGAGCATCAGGCGTGTGGCACCTCCAATGATCATCGAAACCATTGGCTCATTATCACCCAATTTAATGAGAGGCTATGATCTAGTTATCGCCATAACTATTTTATTTTTAGGGATCTAATAATTTTAGAGAATTTAATTAGTTGAATTGAGAGATAAGAAAAGACTTGACCAGTTAATCTTAATCCTCCCACTGACTTTACCAAGTCAGATTAAAAAAGATTAGGTAAAAGTTGATCCAGCCAACCAGTCATAAATCCTCCCACTGACTTCATCAAGTCATGAAGAGGACTCAAGATAAGTCAAACTAGGGACACCTAAATCAGTCACACTGATTTTCTAGTTAGCAGGGGTCAACTCCAATCGTTAAGTGATCTAATCAAAATATGATTCATCATGTTGGCCAGATAAGTGAGATCAATGAGAGAGATATGTCATTAACTCGACACAGACTCAATCTATGCGAGTAGCTTCCAATTAATGACCACCGATCAAAGCTACCATACTTATGTTAGACACCAATTGATTAGTCATTTTCAATTTGATCAACTTATAGATTTGGATTTGACCACGGAGCTACGATCAAAGTCCATATTGATCTAATCAAAGACGTAGACTTGACCAACTACATTTATTGAAATTGATCAAGAGAAAAAATTGATCCAATCAGAATTATCTTTTAATTAGATTTGATCAATTACTAACATGATCCATTATCAATGATTTCTAACCCTAGGTCTAACCCAGTTAAATGGATTTGACTCGAGCTAACCCATTAATCCATAAGTTATGAAATTAATGCCTTAGATATTTGATTCTCAAATCTAGATTACTTAATTCTCAATTAAATTTTGGGCTGATATGGGTTCGGATTTGGTGTTTGAAAATAATTTTTAATTTTATAAAATATTTTTACAATCAAACATTTAATGATCAAGACTCTAATTTTAGATCTAATATACATTATTTTAGATCTAAAATAAAATTTTAAAATTTTTTTTATTATTCATCATCATGAAAAAGATTGCGCAGCATCCCTACACGCCATAGGAGATCCCATCGAATGGGTAAATAGGATAGTGCAATCTTGATTTCTCCTATGATTGGACGGCTATGAGGATCTATCCAATCAGATTACTATACTACTCAAATTTAAAATTAAATATTTATATCTAATCTAAATAATTAAAATCAGATTATATGCAAAAAAATTATGTCATAAGAAATCTTGCTCTGATACCATTTGAAGAAAAAATGGATAGTTCAAAGCATATATTTTTAAAATTTTATAGTAGAATAATAAAAGATTAAATATCTTAATATTCTAAATATGCCTTAGATTAGATCTAAACTGCTATTAAAGATCAATGACATAAAAAATTTACATATAAAATTTGATAAAAAATAAAAAACTACATCGATCACATCGATATCCTGAATATGATCTAATTTTTAGATTATGTCGGTAGAGTTCAGAACTCATCACCTTTTCATGGATCGATGATCTCTACTACTGATAAGTATAGTACAAAGCTCTCACTAATATCGAGCAGCCACACAGATCGTTCGGCTCCTACAAATCGTCCACTCGAAGCTCTAATCGGATCTTCCTTCGCGGGAGTGCTAGCACGCGTTGAAGGCTCTGGATGGCTGATCCAAACTCTTTTCTTTGGATCTCCTGAACTCTTTTAGATCAGAAGATGAAGCTTTATAAGGAGGTAGTAGTGTGAAAGATTGGATAAGACTCACTCTTGTATTTTTTTTCTCACAAAATCTAGAGATGAAATCCTAGAACCCACAGCTCACGCCCAAGAGGAAGAACACTTCCTCTGTTCTCATGCACGAAAGCCCAACCCACTCTCAACTTTTTACATCCCCTCTTTTAGATTTCTTACACCAAAAATCACTTCTAATCTCACACAAAACTGATCCCTTTTTAAGGTTGGCATCCCATAAAAGATAAGGATAAGAATAAGGTCGTTTCGATTCAAATTCAAGTGTTGGTTGATCCTTATCACCAATTCAAATCAAATTTGAATTAAATTTTGAACCAAACTTTATCTTTATCTTATGAACTCAGAGAGGGTTGACCAACATCATAATGGTGCAAAAGATCTTATGTAAAATACTTTATGTGTGGAGAAATGTGGTGGCATGAAGAGGAGAGTCCAACTCAATTTGGACTCTAGGTTTTCATTCAAATTCAAACCAATTTGGACTCAAATTTGAACCAACCAATTTTTAATTCAAAAAAACTTAGATAAAGATGTAGGAAAGGCTTCTAAACATAAAAAAATCATATAAAATATTTTTCATGTGAAGAATAAGAGGATGCAGATAAAGGAGGTGCAAGGGATTCGAATTCGAATTATTTTTCTCATCCAATTAGATTCTTAACCCAACCAAATTAGGTTAAATCCAATTAGACTATTAAACTCAATCTAATTCAGTAATAAATAGTTTTGATTAAATTTTAATCAAATCAAAAATTAATCGAGCTCAAGTTCTGATCATATCCGGAATCGAACACCCTTAGCGATTAGGTCATCTCATAACCTAATCGGGTCAAACCAAATTGAATCTAATTCAATTAGATTCGATCCAAACCTCAATATTAAATCAAATTAAATTAATTAGCAATCTAATTACTAATCAATCCTTTCATAATTCACCAATAATTAATGAATTGATTTGTTATAACTTTTGCATAGGATTAATCATCAATCAAATTGACTGTTTTACTCCAGAACGATTCTTAATCGTTAATCAACTATATGATCAGTCAGAAATATTTTTTGAGTGTGACCCTATAGGTTCGAACCTAAGTCGGTAGTATGAGAATAATCTTCCTATACCAATCAAAGTAACCATCTAGCAATGATACCCAACGTCCAGATTGGTCAAAAGATTGCAAAGCATCATTCAAGAACCTATTGGCATATGGTTACCGTATAATTCATCCCTTTAACCTAAATGCTTAAGGTGACCTAAAGTTTAACTGCCAACCTTGATATGGTCATCCATATTGTATTTCAATTTTTAAAATCCATCACATGGATTATCCCAGCTAAGGTTTTACTGAATTGAAACATACTGATACATTAACTCCTACTTATTCGGAGGGGTCAATTCTATCTTGATTCACACACCGACTTCACAAGTACTTGACTATGTCCAAAAATTTTTTATCACTGAATTAAAAATTTAGATAGTCCGACACTAAAGCATAGTGAGTTGCTTGCAAGTAACCATGATGATCTCAGATCGGAGGACACTTATACCTATATCCTTTATGAGCTACTCTTGACAGCAGAGTGCTCAGTAATTGGTCACGTTCAGTGAGATGTACTCTTATGTCTCACTTACATGCTATGCTAGTCTCTCTACACTCTTTGGTTAAGAGGACAATCAATGTATATGGTACATAACAACTTATACTTGATATAACTATCGTCCTAATAATAGTATATCATTTGGTCATGAACTTAAGATTTAAGGACTAAACGATATATCCTCCTATATCGAATCAAATAGTCCTTAGGACTTCATCACATAACAGGAGTTCAAAATGAGATGTACACAGTGATGAGAAAATTAAATAATATTTATTAATTTAATAATTCATATATAATTATAATGATAAGCACAACCATTAACAGACTGATGATTGGCTTTGGGATACAATTT